>NC_143026.1:22282500-22312500 GCF_057628025.1 Oncorhynchus mykiss
CATCTCGAATCCCACCGTACCTTCTCCGCTGTGCAATCTGGATTCCGAGCCGGTCACGGGTGCACCTCAGCCACGCTCAAGGTACTAAACGATATCATAACCGCCATCGATAAAAGACAGTACTGTGCAGCCGTCTTCATCGACCTTGCCAAGGCTTTCGACTCTGTCAATCACCATATTCTTATCGGCAGACTCAGTAGCCTCGGTTTTTCTGATGACTGCCTTGCCTGGTTCACCAACTACTTTGCAGACAGAGTTCAGTGTGTCAAAATATATCAATGATGTTGCTCTTGCTGCGGGCGATTCCCTGATCCACCTCTACGCAGACGACACCATTCTATATACTTCCGGCCCGTCCTTGGACACTGTGCTATCTAACCTCCAAACGAGCTTCAATGCCATACAACACTCCTTCCGTGGCCTCCAACTGCTCTTAAACGCTAGTAAAACCAAATGCATGCTTTTCAACTGTTCGCTGCCTGCACCCTCACGCCTGACTAGCATCACCGCCCTGGATGGTTCCGACCGAATATGTGGTCATCTATAAGTACCTAGGTGTCTGGCTAGACTGTAAACTCTCCTTCCAGACCCATATCAAACATCTCCAATCGAAAATCAAATCTAGAGTCGGCTTTCTATTCCGCAACAAAGCCTCCTTCACTCACGCCGCCAAACTTACCCTAGTAAAACTGACTATCCTACCGATCCTCGACTTCGGCGATGTCATCTACAAAATTGCTTCCAACACTCTACTCAGCAAACTGGATGCAGTTTATCACAGTGCCATCCGTTTTGTCACTAAAGCACCTTATACCACCCACCACTGCGACCTGTATGCTCTAGTCGGCTGGCCCTCGCTACATATTCGTCGCCAGACCCACTGGCTCCAGGTCATCTACAAGTCCATGCTAGGTAAAGCTCCGCCTTATCTCAGTTCACTGGTCACGATGGCAACACCCACCCGTAACACGCGCTCCAGCAGGTGTATCTCACTGATCATCCCTAAAGCCAACACCTCATTTGGCCGCCTTTCGTTCCAGTTCTCTGCTGCCTGTGACTGGAACGAATTGCAAAAATCGCTGAAGTTGGAGACTTTTATCTCCCTCACCAACTTCAAACATCTGCTATCTGAGCAGCTAACCGATCGCTGCAGCTGTACATAGTCTATCGGTAAATAGCCCACTCATTTTTACCTACCTTATCCCCATACTGTTTTTATTTATTTACTTTTCTGCTCTTTTGCACACCAATATCTCTACCTGTCCATGACCATCTGATCATTTATCACTCCAGTGTTAATCTGCAAAATTGTAATTATTCGCCTACCTCCTCATGCCTTTTGCACACAATGTATATAGACTCTCCTTTTTTTTCTACTGTGTTATTGACTTGTTAATTGTTTACTCCATGTGTAACTCTGTGTTGTCTGTTCACACTGCTATGCTTTATCTTGGCCAGGTCGCAGTTGCAAATGAGAACTTGTTCTCAACTAGCCTACCTGGTTCAACAAAGGTGAAATAAAAAAATAAAAAAATTATAGTTACAGTAACCTCAAAATGTGGCCGTGGATGTGTTACTCATTCTAAGGTTGAATAAATACTGTTACATTAGTTTGTAAGATAGTCTTAACTGTAGGCTGTATCATGTATTTCAAAAGTGACATTGAATTGTGTTCGGTTGTCAACGCAACAAAATATCAACATTTGAAGGCGATGTATCTTTTGTGCCACAAACTTAGTCTGGCTTTAATTCCAGTTTGTCTACAAATTAATACTTGATATGTTGGATTCATCTCAACCCCCAAACAATTTGAAACAAAAAAATAAGTTTAAGAATAGGACTAAATCAAATCAAACATTAAATGCACTTTAAATAAAGTTTGATTTGATTTAGTCCTACTCTTTAACTTAGATTTTTGGTTGAGATGGAGAAGTGAGTCCAACATATTAATTAACAACTTGAAGATTACATTTGAAATCAACCAAAGCTTGAAACCCGAGGCCTATTGTATTGTACCACTTTGCATACCACTCTGCATTCCACCCTGCATACCACTCTGCATACTACCCTGCATACCACTGCTGGCTTGCTTCTGAAGCTAGGCAGGGTTGGTCCTGGTCAGTCCCTGGATGAGACACCAGATGCTGCTGGAAGTGGTGTTGGAGGGCCAGTAGGAGGCACTCTTTCCTCTGGTCTAAAAATATCCCAAAAAGACACTGCCCTGTGTAGGGTGCCGTCTTTCGGATGGGACGTTAAACGGGTGTCCTGACTCTCTGAGGTCATTAAAGATCCCATGGCACTTATCGTAAGAGTAGGGGTGTTAACCCCGGTGTCCTGGCTAAATTCCCAATCTGGCCCTCAAACCATCACGGTCACCTAATAATCCCCAGTTTACAATTGGCTCATTCATCCCCCTCCTCTCCCCTGTAACTATTCCCCAGGTCGTTGCTGCAAATGAGAACGTGTTCTCAGTCAACTTACCTGGTAAAATAACGGATAAATAAATAAAATAAATACAATTAAGAGATCTCTCAATAATCATTGTCACTATAGCACATTAGTAGTCGGCGACATATTAAAGCTAAGCAGGTCTGGGTTTGGTTTGGTTAAAACCCTGGATGGGAGACCAAATGGATAGCTGTATATAAGTCAATTATTCAATAGGAGGTGCTGGCCAGCCTATTGTTTCATTCTGATAGTGGATATAACTTTAAAGATCTGACATTGTTTCCAAAGTACAAATTCAACAAATATAGTTTGTCTGTTGAAAATTGGTTACCATGATGATATAATCCTGTGGTTGAAATTTCACCCTCAACACAACAGATTACTTTCTTCAAGTGAAACAACATTGATTCAACCAGTTTGTGCCCAGTGGGGAGTGATTAAAAAAATAGAGGGAGAGGAAGAGAGAGAGATTGAGAGAAAGAGAGTGAGACAGAAAGAGAGAGAGAGACAGAAAAAGAGAGAGAGACAGAAAGTGGGAGATAAAAAGAGAGAGCCAGAAAGAGAGATAAAGAGAGAGGCAGTATCATTGGTATGATAATATCATTAGCAGTCCCAGACCCAGAGCACCATCAGCTTGCTAGAGGCAGTGGGCCAATAAGCCATTAGCACTGGCTAATCACTAGATGGCTAAAGACGAGCACATCAACTGTGTGAATGTGTGTGTGTGTTGTGTGTGTGTTCATGCATGTGTGAGTGAGTTAGTGTATCCCAGCTTATTGATCAAGTTTTATCATTACTGTATTATCCATTGAGGTTGTGAACTAGTTTAGTAGGGGAAGCAATTTAATGCAGAGAGAGAGGAAATAGAATTCTGCTTATAAAAACCCTGGGCTGCTGTGTAACACACACACACACACACACACACTCACACACACACACTCACACACACACACACATACACATCTGTAACCCATGGGGGAAGGAAAGGAAGGGAAGAGAGATTGGAGGCATGATGGAAATAGATTTGATCATTTAAGTGTCACAGAGACAGATTGCATTTGTGTGTTTTTTTTAGAGAGATAGAAAGGTAGTGTTAGAGATGGTTAATGAGGGATACAGAGTGGTTGTTATGTGGAGAGATGTGAAGAGGTTTAGCCTTATGTAAATGTGCTGGCTGAGGCTAGCTGGCTACGCACAGACCAATCAGTCTGATCCCTGTCTGATGTTCTCTTACTTGTGGTGTTGTTTTCTCTGTCTCTCTGTGTCTTTGTCCTCGTAACAGCTTCTATCCCCTAGACATACAGTAAGACTGTTAAATGGCTAACAACTAATGCTCTCGAAGAGACTATTGACTCTAAGCCCATCCACAGGGATCTACCCACTCAGACACACACCCTCACTGTTAGTCTTACTCACACGCACACCAGTGGAGGCTGCTGAGGGGAGGACGACTCATAATAATGGCTGGAACGGAGCAAATGGAATGACATCAAACACCTGGTGTCCATTGATGCCATTCTACTAATTCCACTCCAACCATTACCACGAGCCCATCCTCCCCAATGAAGATGGCACCAACCTACTGTGATGCACACACATACTCACATACACACACTCACATACACCCTTACATGCTGACCAGCCCGGACACGTTGCGTGCGCGAGTGTCGCAAAATAAATGTAGAAATCCATGTTATTCAATTATTGCACCCACACTGCTCGCGCGCGCCAACGAACATCTGCGATGCCAAGGGCTAAAATAGAACTCCTTTCTATTTCTGACGCAGATCGCGCTGAAAGTCCTGCCTCTCCCATCTCCTCATTAGTTTATAGAAGCAGGTACCCACGTGCCATCTCCTCATTGGTTATACCCACGTGGCTGATTGAAAGACGAACTGTTTTGCCGGTCGTCGTGGCAATACTATGAAAGTTTAGATGCCGATCACCATATAAGTTCAAAGATTAAAAAGCCTGGAAGGAGGAGAGATGACTAGAAACGATTCGGTTGGCCGTTTTATGTGTGGATTAATTGTCGGAGTAGAGGACCTTGTTCATTTCAGGTAAAATAACAACTCAATGTTTATATCCCAGGACAAATTAACTAGCAACAGCAAGCTAACTAAATAGGACAAATTAGCAAGTGCAAGATAACTAGCTAAATTGCCATACATGTTTATTGCTTTTCAACCTGTCCCAAAATGAATGTCATTGGTTCAGAGTTTGTTTTGATATTTTAACCTGCGTGTTGTGATCGTGTTTGGTGTAAGGGGACAAAATAAATGTATGCACGATAGCGCGCATGCGCGCAGCCGGTTTGGGTTCCGTGTAACTCACACACTTATTACTGACGCCACACACTTATGCTCACAGGCACATACCCCCTCACACCTACACTGCTAAAAAAATGATTATTGATTAAATGAACACTACGCTGCTATTCATTGACTATTGATTGCCATTACCATTAGTATCTACACTATATATACAAAGTATGTGGACACCGCTTCAAATTAGTGGACTTGGCTATTTCAGCCACACCCGTTGCACACAGCCATACAATTGCCGTAGACAAACATTGGCAGTACGATGTCCTTACTGAAGAGCTCAGTTACTTTCAATGTGGCACCGTCATAGGATGCCACCTTTCCAACAAGCCAGTTCATCAAATGTATTCTCTGCTAGAGCTGCCTCGGTCAACTGCAAGTGATGTTATTGTGAAGTGGAAACGTCTAGGTGGAGCAACAACGGCTCAGCCGCGAAGTGATAGGCCGCACAAGCTCAAAGAATGAGACCGCTGAGTGCTGAAGCACGTAAAAATGGTTTGTCCTCGGTTGCAACACTCAATACCTAGTTCCAAACTGCCTCTGGAAGCAACGTCAGCACAATAACTGTTTGCCGTGGGCTTATTGAAATGGGTTTCCATGGCCAAGCAGTCGCACATAAGCCTAAGATGTGTAATGCCAAGCGTCAGCTGGAGTGGTGTAAAGCTCGCTGGCATTGGACTCTGGAGAAGTGGAAATGCGTTTTCTGGAGTGATGAATCATGCTTCACCATCTGGCCGTCCGACAGATGGATCTGGGTTTGGAGGATGCCAGGAGAATGCTACCTGCCCCAATGCATAGTGCCAACTGTAAAGTTTGGTGGAGGGGGCATAGAGCCCTGACCTCAACCTCTTCAAACACCTTAGGGATGAATTGGAATGCCGACTGCGAGCTAGGCCTATTCGCCCAACATCAGTCCAACCTCACTAATGCTCTTGTGGCTGAATGGAAGCAAGTCCCCGCAGAAATGTTCCAACATCTAGTGGAAAGCCTTCCCAGAAGAGTGGAGGCTGTTAGAGCAGCAAAGGGTGGCACCAACTCCATATTAATGCACATGATTTTGGAATGAGATGGTCAACGAGCAGGTGTCCACATACTTTTGGTCATGTAGTGTATCTATTTATCCTGCTACTGGTCGCTATTAATCCTATTTACATGTATAGTGCATTCGATAAGTGTTGGTCTCCACACAATACCCCATAATGACAAAGAAAAAACAGGTTTTTAGAAATTGTTGCAACAAAAAAAAAAAAATATCACATTTCCATAAGTATTCGGACCCTTTACTCAGTAGTTTGTTGAAGCACCTTTGGCAGCGCTTACAGCCTCTAGTCTTCTTGGGTATGACACTACAAGCTTGGCACACCTGTATTTGGGGAGTTTCTCCTATTCTTCTATGCAGATCCTCTCAAGCTCTGTCAGGTTGGATGGGGAGCGTCGCTGCACAGCAATTTTCAAGTCTCTCCAGAGATGTTCGATGGCTGGGCTGGGCCACTCAAGGACATTCAGACACTTGTCCAGAAGCCACTCCTGCGTTGTCTTGGCTGTGAGTTTAGGGTGGTTGTCCTGTAGGAATGTGAATCTTCGCCCCGGTCTGAGGTCCTGAGTGCGTTGGAGCAGGTTTTCATCAAGGATCACTCTGTGCTTTGCACCTTTCATCTTTCCCTCGATCCTGACTAGTCTCCCAGTCCCTGCCGCTGAAAAACATCATCACTGCATGATGCTGCCACTGATTGGTGGAGGGATGCAGAGATGGTTGTCTTCTGGAAGGTTCTCCCATCTCCACAGAGGAACTCTGGAGCTCTGTCAGAGACCATCGGGTTCTTGGTCACCTCCCTGACCAAGGCCCTTCTCCCTCGATTGTTCAGTTTGGCCGGGTCTGAATACTTATGTAAATGTGATATTTCAGTTTTTGCTTTGTCATTATGGGGTATTGTGAGTAGATTGATGAGGGGAAAAAACGATTTGATCCATTTTAGAATAAGGATGTAATGTAACAAAATGTGGAAAAGTCAAGGGGTCTGAATACTTTCCGAATGCACTGTATTAGTATATTAGCATAAACATTTATATTACTGAACAAAAATTTAAATGCAACATGCAACAATTTCAATTTTTTTACTGAGTTACAATTCATATAAGGATTGAAATAAATCAATTGAAATAAATTAATTGGGCTTAATCTATGGATTTCCCATTACTGTGAATACAGATGTGCATCTGTTGGTCACAGATACCTTTAAAAAAAAGTAGGGGCGTGGATCAGAAAACCAGTCAGTACCTGGTGTGACCACCACTTGCCTCATGCAGCGTGCCATATCTCCTTCGTATAGAGTTGATCAGGCTGTTGTTTGTGGCCTGTGGAATGTTGTCTGACTCTCTTCAATGGCTGTGCAAAATTGCTGGATATTGGCGAGAAGTGGAACACACTGTCGCACACGTCGATCCAGAGCATCCCAAACATGCTCAATGGGTGAAATGTTTGGTGAGTATGCAGGCCATGGAAGAACTGGAACATTTTCAGCTTCTAGAATTTGTGTACAGATCCTTGCAGCATGGGGACGTGCATTATCACGCTGAAGCATGAGGTGATGGCGGCTGATGAATGGCACGATCATGGGCCTCGGCATCTCGGCACGGTATCTCTATACATTAACTTATGGTAGAGAAATGAATATTAAATTATCTGGCAACAGCTCTGGTGGACATTCCTGCAGTCAGCATGCCAATTGCACGTTCCCTATAACTCGAGACATCTGTGGCATTGTGTTGTGTGACAAAACTGCACCTTTTTGTGGCCTTTTATTGTTCCCCAGCACAAGGTGCAGTGTGTAATGATGATGCTGTATAATCACTTTCTTGATATGCCACACCTGTCAGGTGGATGGATCATCTTGGAAAAGAAGAAATGCTCTCTAACAGTGATGTAAACAAATTTGTGCACAATAATTTTGTGCGTATGGAACATTCCTAAGATCTTTTATTTCAGCTCATGAAACATGGGACCAACACTTTACATGTTGCGTTTATATTTTTGTTCTTTATATATTCCAGTGACTTTTCAGCCATTGACATGCATATCTGCCTATCACGCCTACACTGACGTTCTTGCACACTCACACTAACACCCACACACATACAGTCAAATACACACACCGCAGGAGGTTGGTGGCACCTTGATTGGGGAGGACGGGCTCATGGTAATGGCTGGAGCGGAATCGGAGTAATGGTGTCAAATACATCAACCACAAGGTTTCCATGTGTTTGATGCCATTCCATTTATTCCGGTCAAGCCATTATTATGAGCCGTCCTCCACCAGCAGCCTCAACTGACACACTCACCACCACGCACACACCCACACATCACTTATGCTGCTGCCATATTGTTTGCTATTATTATTATTATTATTATTTATCCTTCTATCAGTGACTTTCTCCTAATCTCCTGCCTACAGGTACATATCTACCTCAACTACTCCAGTATCCCTGCACACTGTAAATGTGCTACTGACACCAACCCTGTGTATAGCTTACATTCTCCTGTTTTTTTTTTCTTTGTTTCTTATTTCTCATCTCTCATGTTTTTAGTTGTACTATCTTGATTTTTAATACTGCATTGTTGGGAATGGCTTGCAAGTTAAGCATTTCACTGTACTTGTGCATGTGACAAATACAACTTTAAATGTATCTTTGTCAGTGTCGGTCTCTCTTTCTCCTATTGCCATCTTCCTCTCTTGCTTTATCTCCCTCTCTCCCTCTCTATCTCTGTTACAAAATGTGTGTGTGTCTGATATCTCATAAAATAATATGATCCACTATGTTATGCTGTGTTGTGATCTCCCTGTCTCCTACAGGACTCTGTCCCTTCTGTGCAGCTCACCACATGAGTCTACAGCGCCCTCTACTGTTTAACTATAGCAAAACACACACACGCATGCAGACACACACACACACACACACACACACACACACACACACACAGAACACACAAAGATATCCAGCTCGGTATTAACTAGGTATGGAGTCCCAGACAGCTCCAGAACAACAGTAATGACACCTAAATGTGTTTTATATTGCTGATATAAAAACCTGTTTTCATTTTCATAATGAGCATAATAAACACCTGCTCTCCTCTTATTTTCTCTCTCTCTCTCGCTCCTGAGGCTTAGAGACTAAGGGACCATAACACAGGAGAACTTAACGTACAAACAAGCCTGATCTCAGATACTCATGGTTCATTTAGGATGTCTCCTTTCTTCTTCATTCAATCACTTTTATTACTTAAAGCAATTGGAAATTAAAGCAAAACGGTCTACATTGAATTGTCTCCAAACATGTCAGGAAGTACAGCAGAGTAGCCTACAGTACAGTACATGTGATATTATTAAAGCAGTACAGTAGAGTAGCCTACAGTACAGTACATGTGATATTATCAAAGCAGTACAGCAGAGTAGCCTACAGTACATGTGATATTATCAAAGCAGTACAGCAGAGTAGCCTACAGTACAGTACATGTGATATTATCAAAGCAGTACAGTAGAGTAGCCTACAGTACAGTACATGTGATATTATCAAAGCAGTACAGCAGAGTAGCCTACAGTACAGTACATGTGATATTAGCAAAGCAGTATAGCAGAGTAGCCTACAGTACAGTACATGTGATATTAGCAAAGCAGTACAGTAGCCTACAGTACAGTACATGTGATATTAGCAAAGCAGTACAGTAGCCTACAGTACAGTACATGTGATATTAGCAAAGCTGTGCAGCAGAGTAGCCTACAGTACAGTACATGTGATATTAGTAAAGCAGTACAGTAGAGTAGCCTACAGTACAGTACATGTGATATTATCAAAGCTGTGTAGCAGAGTAGCCTACAGTACAGTACATGTGATATTAGCAAAGCAGTGCAGCAGAGTAGCCTACAGTACAGTACATGTGATATTAGCAAAGCAGTACAAGAGAGTAGCCTACAGTACAGTACATGTGATATTAGCAAAGCAGTACAGCAGAGTAGCCTACAGTACAGTACATGTGATATTAGCAAAGCAGTACAGTAGAGCTATTTGGCACAATTCACTTGAACTGAAGTACATGCATAGCAGTGGGAAGTAGGGTGCTGCAAGCCCCTAAAATTAAGAATAGAAAATATAAAATATTTGTTGAAATAAATACTGGGCCTTTACTAGTATTATGAGACAGATCTGTACTGCAGGCAAAAAAAAATTAAGCATCTCTGCTTTGGCAAAACAGGTAGTTGCATAATTAAGAACAGGTGGTGAGGGTAGGCAACAACATCTCCTCCCCGCTGATCCTTAACACTGGGGCCCCACAAGGGTGCGTTCTGAGCCCTCTCCTGTACTCCCTGTTCACCCACGACTGCGTGGCCACGCACGCCTCCAACTCAATCATCAAGTTTGCGGACGACACAACAGTGGTAGGCTTGATTACCAACAACGACGAGACGGCCTACAGGGAGGAGGTGAGGGCCCTCGGAGTGTGGTGTCAGGAAAATAACCTCACACTCAACGTCAACAAAACTAAGGAGATGATTGTGGACTTCAGGAAACAGCAGAGGGAACACCCCCCTATCCACATCGATGGAACAGTAGTGGAGAGCGTAGCAAGTTTTAAGTTCCTCGGCATACACATCACAGACAAACTGAATTGGTCCACTCACACAGACAGCATCGTGAAGAAGGCGCAGCAGCGCCTCTTCAACCTCAGGAGGCTGAAGAAATTTGGCTTGTCACCAAAAGCACTCACAAACTTCTACAGATGCACAATCGAGAGCATCCTGGCGGGCTGTATCACCGCCTGGTATGGCAACTGCACCGCCCTCAACCGTAAGGCTCTCCAGAGGGTAGTGAGGTCTGCACAACGCATCACCGGGGGCAAACTACCTGCCCTCCAGGACACCTACACCACCCGATGTCACAGGAAGGCCATAAAGATCATCAAGGACATCAACCACCCGAGCCACTGCCTGTTCACCCCGCTATCATCCAGAAGGCGAGGTCAGTACAGGTGCATCAAAGCTGGGACCGAGAGACTGAAAAACAGCTTCTATCTCAAGGCCATCAGACTGTTAAACAGCCACTACTAACACTGAGTGGCTGCTGCCAACACACTGACACTGACTCAACTCCAGCCACTTTAATAATGGGAATTGATGGGAAATGATGTAAATATATCACTAGCCACTTTAAACAATGCTACCTTATATAATGTTACTTACCCTACATTATTCATCTCATATGCATACGTATATACTGTACTCTATATCATCGACTGTATCCTTATGTAATACATGTATCACTAGCCACTTTAAACTATGCCACTTTGTTTACATACTCATCTCATTTGTACATACTGTACTCGATACCATCTACTGTATCTTGCCTATGCTGCTCTGTACCATCACTCATTCATATATCCTTATGTACATATTCTTTATCCCCTTACACTGTGTACAAGACAGTAGTTTTGGAATTGTTAGTTAGATTACTTGTTATTACTGCATTGTCGGAACTAGAAGCACAAGCATTTCGCTACACTCGCATTAACATCTGCTAACCATGTGTATGTGACAAATAAAATTTGATTTGATTTGATATCTTGCAGGATTCTATAGTTGGAATTGTAAGAGTTGTTGCTTTGTCCCTTTCTCTGAGATTAGAATGACAATGGAATTCAGAAAGAACAAAACCCTGTCCTCAACACTTACATCAAAAGGTGCAAAGTTATGGGCAAAGACAAAAAACATCCACATCAAATTAAATATTTTTCTTGATCAAATACCATGGAAAACAACCACTTTCTGTGAAGTATTAATTGACCATCCTTACAAACCACTTAATGCAAATATACATTACTGTATTGTACATAGACAGGTCATCTACAGTAGGTGTGTACCTGTAGACTTTCCATCACCATGAAGAAAAACAATGCACAATACAGTAATTGAGTACATCAAGTGGTTTTTGGTGATGTGGCTCAGTTGGTAGAGCATGGCGCTTGCAATGGTTGTGGGTTTGATTCCCATGGGGGACCAAACGAAAAAGTATGAAAAGGTAAGCACTCACTACTGTAAGTTGCTCTGTATAAGAGCGTAAATGGAATGAATAGACCATTTCAGTTTTCAAATAGAAATAAGTTGCATTTGCAAAGTATTGCAAGAAACTGGAAAACATATTGATTAAGTAAAGTTAGATCAAAGCTGAATCATTCTGCCAAGATCAAATAACGATGAATTCGTATTTTACATAACAGAACCAAATATAACAGCATAGTATCGCAGGCCTATCGGGTAATGTTACTGTTCCACCAAAAACACCTCATTTCTAATGACGTTTTAGGATGTTTAGCTGGAGCTGAATAGTCCGAAGAAATTCTTACGAGCCAAAACTCAGCAGAGCCACTAGGCAGGATACGTGCTTTCATTGAAATAAAATACAAGAATGGCTTATAGTTTGTTAACATCATCTGCTCTGATTCGCTCACAAAACAGTAATTTGTGAAGATCGAAGTACATAGGCTATTCCTATGAAACTGATTGAGATCAATCAAATATTGGCATGCAGATGTAGTTTCACTGGTAAAATGTGAATAATCATCATTCAAGATTGACAGTGATGGTGGCCATAGGAATGCCTAACTTGGTGTTTGAGGGTATTCAAAATATTACATTTTCGTGAGACAATATGTGTGGGCATAGGCAGACGTTGCAATTGGAGGATGGATTTTATGCATATTTTATTACAGGGATCTCCACCCTGTTCCTGGAGAGCTGCCATCATGTCGGTTTTCATTCCAACCCTAATCTAGTGCACCTGATTCTAATACTTAACTGGTTTATTGTTAGAATCTATTCATTGCATAGAATCCACTGTAAGTAAGATCTGTGGTAGGTCTGTAGCCATGGTGTCTGTATACTACATGTGTTCCCTGCTGGATTCATCCATTTGACCAGAAGCCAGAATTCCACCGTCCCGTACTCATTACCAACAGCAGAATAAAGAATCTTGAATAACAGCACCATAGACAATCCTTTCACCCGGAGCAGATTATTTTACCAAACCAGCATTGCAATCCAATGAATGTACGATTTATGCAATAAACTGAGATATTTTGCGGCGCTGTAAAAACTGTTTTGGCTGTGCTACAGAAGGCTCTGTCTACTAATAGGCTACAGGACTAGTAAAGGCCCAGTGCATTACTTTCGTGAAGTGTTACGCATGCATGCCTCTGTAACAGTATAATTTTAGACCGTCCCTCGCCCATACCCGGGCGCGAACTAGGGACCTTCTGCACACATCAACAACTGACACCCACGAAGCATCGTTACCCATCGCTCCACAAAAGCCGCAGCCCTTGCAGAGCAAGGGGAACTACTACTTCAAGGTCTCAGAGCAAGTGACGTCACTGATTGAAACGCTATTTAGCGCGCACCACCGCTAACTAAGCTAGCCGTTTCACATCCGTTACACCTCTATGAAGAGGGAACGCAACACCCTGCTACAACTAAACTCTCCGTGAAGTGAAAGAGGTATGGACTGTAGGCGTGAGTAAGGATGACAACAGGCAGAATGTGGTACCGTTTACAAGGACTTTATTCCCTTACACGGTAATATGGGGAAAAGGGGCTGGACAGAACCAAAGCAAAGAAAGTAAATCTCAAAGTCCCCCCTCTCCTATCTTACCTGCCTACCCACTACTTACCTACTTTAGCACCACCTGGTGCCCTAACCAAAATATAGGGGGTGGTCCGCCCAGGTCTTACCTATTGTGCCTAGACAATGAATATACTACGTGTATGCCCGTGGGCCTCTTGCCTAAGCACTCCCTAGGTGCCTTCCCCTTCCCCCCTGGGAACAAATGAAACAGGAGAACAAATAATTTCTCAAACAAACTAAGAAACAAAGGACATCAAATAAGCTCTATCTGAGCAACAAACTCACTGAACATACCAACTGCTACTAACATAGCAAATTATCCACAGCCAACACATGCAAATACAAAAACTACAACACAACGTAACATGAAGAAAAAAACAAACAAACAATATACAGTGGGGCAAAAAAGTATTTAGTCAGCCACCAATTGTGCAAGTTCTCCCACTTAAAAAGATGAGAGAGGCCTGTAATTTTCCAGAAAATCACATTGTAGGATTTTTAATGAATTTATTTGCAAATTATGAACAAAAGTTTATCTCAATACTTTGTTATATACCCTTTGTTGGCAATGACAGAGGTCAAACGTTTTCTGTAAGTCTTCACAAGGTTTTCACACACTGTTGCTGGTATTTTGGCCCATTCCTCCATGCAGATCTCCTCTAGAGCAGTGATGTTTTGGGGCTGTTGTTGGGCAACATGGAATTTCAACTCCCTCCAAAGATTTTCTATGGGGTTGAGATCTGGAGACTGGCTAGGCCACTCCAGGACCTTGAAATGCTTCTTACGAAGCCACTCCTTCGTTGCCCGGGCGGTGTGTTTGGGATCATTGTCATGCTGAAAGACGCAGCCACGTTTCATCTTCAATGCCCTTGCTGATGGAAGGTTTTCACTCAAAATATCATGATACATGACTCCATTCATTCTTTCCTTTACACGGATCAGTCGTCCTGGTCCCTTTGCAGAAAAACAGCCCCAAAGAATGATGTTTCCACCCCCATGCTTCACAGTAGGTATGGTGTTCTTTGGATGCAACTCAGCATTCTTTGTCCTCCAAACACAACGAGTTTAGTTTTTACCAAAAAGTTATATTTTGGTTTCATCTGACCATATGACATTCTCCCAATCTTCTTCTGGCTCTCTAGCAAACTTCAGACGGGCCTGGACATGTACTGGCTTAAGCAGGGGGACACGTATGGCACTGCAGGATTTGAGTCCCTGGCGACGTAGTGTGTTACTGATGGTAGGCTTTGTTACTTTGGTCCCAGCTCTCTCTCTAAAGTAAAGTACAGATACTCCAAAAAACTAATTAAGTAGTACTTTAAAGTATTTTTTACTTAAGTACTTTACACCACTGTAAACAATACATTAATTGCACTATTACAGTGACAAACGGTGCCCACAAACTGTTAGAGCCTACATAAAGCTGTCCCAACAGCAGTCACAAAACTTTACCACTGCTACACCTGGCTATCAGATGACCTTGTCTGGCAGCAAAACAGTTCATTCAGCCTCATTTACTGCTTCAAAAAAAGCATAGCTAATATGGCAGACTTGCTTAAATAAATTTGGTTTTTACTGACAATTGAGATGTACAAACTACGACATAAGGGGACGACAAGCGGATAAGAGGCAATTTCATAATTTTATTTATGAGCGAGCTAGGAGAAACGTAGTCAATATAACTATTTGATCAGCACTTTTATAATGTACAGCGACATAATTTAGAACATGGGCCGTTCTTACAGTGTTCTCCCTGTAAACCAAGTCAGAACAGTAGGATAAAAAAGTGGTCATATAAGTAGACAATGAAAGCTCTTACAATATTTGATGATTACATTTATCTAAAACAGGTTATAGGCTAACAAGTCAGAACAGTAGGCGAAAGTAGGAGGAGGAAAATATACCAAATTATTAGGGTGAGGCACATGGGCTACTAACAGTTTACTACACAACATACACTTAGTATTACTTTCTTAGCTACAGTATACATATCTCCCTGGCATATTACATCATTTATGCAGCAGCATACAATACATTTTTGGACTCACCTTGTTGTGCTGTGCTCACTTGAACAAACGTTGTCATCAAACTATGTCATCAAAGTCTGGCATTCTCTGAATTTATGGTGCTTTCAAGACAACTGGGAATCATGATGACGTCAGTGATCTTCAGGTCGGAGCTCTAGAAAGAGGCCTGAGTTCCCGATTTACAATTCCGAGATTGACCGTTCAAAACTTATTTTCCCATTTGGAGCTAGTTTTTTCCCCCCGAGTTCCCAATTGTCTTGAACTCACTGACGTCATATTTCCCAGTTAAGTTGTTTTGACCGAGGCCGGATTGACAGCATGGCCAATGTTGAATGTTTATAATTTTAAGCTTGGAAAAGAGACCCTTAAACCTAGACTTTGGACCACACACCCACTCCACTGAATATCAGGCTAGTGATTGCTTTGCAATGCTTGCAGTTAGCCACTGATTTCTTCCAAACCACTCAATGTTGAATTTTCAATTTCCTGCTTGTTGTGTAATGTTTATGTCCAATGTCCGATGAGAACCGATTAATTTGATCTATAATTTATCTTCATTGTTTCTCTTCATATGACAAGGATTTGCCAGTAGATTGTCGACTTGATTCATGATGATGACTGCTAGCTAAAATTTTGAAAGTATGATCTGTCCAATCAAATAAAACTTTGTCACATGCGCCAAATACAACCAGTGCAGACTTTACCATGAAATGCTTAACCAACAGTGCAGTTCAAGAAGAGTTAAGAAAATATTTACCAAGTAGACTAAAATAAAAAGTCATAATAAAAAGTAACACAATAAAAATAACAATAACAAGGCTATATACAGGGTGCACCGGTACCGAGTCAGTGTGCGGGGGTACAGGCTAGGTGAGGCAACCTGTACATGTAGGTGGGGGTGAAGTGACTATGCATTGATAATAAACAGCAAGTTGCAGCAGTGTACAAAAGGAGGGAGGGGGGTGTCAATGTAAATTGTCCGGTGCCAATTTTATTAATTGTTCAGCAGTCTTATGGCTTGGGGGTAGAAGCTGTTGAGGAGCCTTTTGGTCCTAGACTTGGCGCTGCGGTACCGCTTGCCATGCGGTAGTAGAGAGAACAGTCTATAACTTGCGTGACTGGAGTCTCTGACAATTTTATGGGCATTCCTCTGACACTACCTATTATATAGGTCCTGGATGGCAGGAAGCTTGGCCCCAGTGATGTACAGGGCCGTTCGCACTACCCTCTGTAGTGCCTTACGGTCAGATGCCGAGCAGTTGCCATACTAGGTGGTATACTAGGTGGTACACACCCCCAATCGGTCAGGATGCTCTTGATGGTGCAGCTGTAGAACCTTTTGAGGATCTGGGGACCCATGCCAAATCTTTTCCTTCTCCTGAAGGGTAAAAGGTTTTGTCGTGCACTCTTCACGGTATGTTTGGGCCATGATAGTTTGTTGGTGATGCGGACAACAAGGAACTTGAAATTCTCGCGTCTGGTCGCGTCTGGGTTTCCCTTTGTAGTCTGTAAGAGTTTTTAAGCCCTGCCACATCCAACGAGCGTCAGAGCCAGTGTATTCAATCGTAATCCTGTATTGACACTTTGCTTGCTTTATGGTTCGTCTGAGGGCATAGCGGGATTTCTTATAAGAGTCCGGATTAGTCTCCAGCTCCTTCAAAGCGTCAGCTCTAGCTCAATGCGGATGTTGCCTGTAATCCATGGCTTCTAGTTGGGATATGTACGTACAGTCACTGTGGGAATGACGGTGTCGATGCACTTATTGATGAAGCCGATGACTGAGGTGGTGTACTCCTCAATACCATTGGATGAATCCCGGAACATATTCCAGTCTGTGCTAGCAAAACAGTCCTGTAGTGTAGCATCCGCATCATCTGACCACTTCCGTATTGAGCGAGTCACTGGTACTTCCTGATTTAGTTTTTGCTTGTAAGCAGGAATCAGGAGGATTGAATTATGGCCAGATTTGCCAAACGGAGGGCAGGGGAGAGCTTTGTATGCATCTCTATGTTTGGAGTAAAGGTGGTCTAGGATTTTTTTTCTCTGGTTGCACATGTGACATGCTGGTAAAAATTTGGTAAAACTGATTTAACTTCTTGAGTGTAGGGGGCAGGATTTTCGTTTTTGGCAACAACAAAAAAACGTACCCATTTGAAACTACCTATGTCTCAGGCCCAGAAACTAGAATATGCATATAATTGTCAGATTAGGATAGAAAACACTCTAAAGTTTCCAAAACTGCCAAAATATTGTCTGTGAGTATAACAGAACTGATATTGCAGGCGAAAACCTGAGGAAAATCAAACCAGGAAGTGCTGTTTTTTCTGAAAGCTCTCTGTTCCATTGCATGCCTTGCCTCCATTTAAAGGGATATCAACCAGATTCCTTTTCCCATGGCTTCCTCTTTAGACATAGTTTCAGGATTTTATTTTGAAAAATGAGCAAGAAAGATAACATTCGCGTCAGTGGATAGCTGGGTGTTCACAGAGATTTGCTTGCGCAACAGAGTGGGGCAGCCATTGTCTCTCCCTCTCCTATTGAGAAAGCGACAGTCCCGGTTGATATATTATCGATTATATATTTTAAAAACAACCTGAGGATTGATTATAAAAACGTTTGACATGTTTCTGTGGACATTACGGATACTATTTGGAATTTTGGAGGTATTTTGGATATAAAAATAATCTTTATGGAACAAAAGGAACATTTATTGTGCAACTGGAGTCTCGTGAGTGCAAACATCCGAAGATCATCAAAGGTAAGCGATTTAATCTATTGCTTTTCTGAATTTCGTGACCAATCTATTTGGCTGCTAGTGTTTGTAATATTTTGTCTACTGAGAGAGGTGTTCTTACATAAACGCTTGTTATGCTTTCGCCGAAAAGCTGTATTGAGATCTGACACGCCAGATGGATTAACAACAAGCTAAGCTGTGTTTTGCTATATTGCACTTGTGATTTCATGAAAATTAAATATTTTTAGTAATTTAATTTGAATTTGGTGCGCTGCAATTCAGCGGGTGTTGATGAAAATGATCCCGCTGAAAATGATCCCTGCGCCAAGAAGTTAATTTTGCCTGCATTAAAGTACCCGGCATGTAGTTTGCAATCATGGCCTCTAAACCTTCAAGCTGCATACTGGACCCTATTCCAACTAAACTACTGAAAGAGCTGCTTCCTGTGCTTGGCCCTCCTATGTTGAACATAATAAACGGCTCTCTATCCACCAGATGTGTACCAAACTCACTAAAAGTGGCAGTAATAAAGCCTCTCTTGAAAAAGCCAAACCTTGACCCAGAAAATATAAAAAACTATCGGCCTATATCGAATCTTCCATTCCTCTCAACATTTTTAGAAAAGGCTATTGCGCAGCAACTCACTGCCTTCCTGAAGACAAACAATGTATGCGAAATGCTTCAGTCTGGTTTTAGACCCCATCATAGCACTGAGACGGCACTTGTGAAGGTGGTAAATTACATTTTAATGGCATCAGACCGAGGCTCTGCATCTGTCCTCGTGCTCCTAGACCTTAGTGCTGCTTTTGATACCATCGATCACCACATTCTTTTGGAGAGATTGGAAACCCAAATTGGTCTACACAGACAAGTTCTGGCCTGGTTTAGATCTTATCTGTCGGAAAGATATCAGTTTGTCTCTGTGAATGGTTTGTCCTCTGACAAATCAACTGTACATTTCGGGTGTTCCTCAAGGTTCCGTTTTAGGACCACTATTGTTTTCACTATATATTTTACCTCTTGGGGATGTTATTCGAAAACATAATGTTAACTTTCACTGCTATGCGGATGACACACAGCTGTACATTTCAATGAAACATGGTGAAGCCCCAAAATTGTCCTTGCTAGAAGCCTGTGTTTCAGACATAAGGAAGTGGATGGCTGCAAACTTTCTACTTTTAAACTCGGACAAAACAGAGATGCTTGTTCTAGGTCCCAAGAAACAAAGAGATCTTCTGTTGAATCTGACAATTAATCTTAATGGTTGTACAGTCGTCTCAAATAAAACTGTGAAGGACCTCGGCGTTACTCTGGACCCTGATCTCTCTTTTGAAGAACATATCAAGACCATTTCATGGACAGCTTTTTTCCATCTACGTAACAGTGCAAAAATCAGAAACTTTCTGTCCAGAAATGATGCAGAAAAATTCATCCATGCTTTTGTCACTTCTAGGTTAGACTACTACAATGCTCTACTGTCCGGCTACCCGGATAAAACACTAAATAAACTTCAGTTAGTGCTAAGTACGGCTGCTAGAATCCTGACTAGAACCAAAAAATGTGATCATATTACTCCAGTGCTAGCCTCCCTACACTGGCTTCCTGTCAAAGCAAGGGCTGATTTCAAGGTTTTACTCCTAACCTACAAAGCATTACATGGGCTTGCTCCTACATATCTCTCTGATTTGGTCCTGCCGTACATACCTACACGTACACTACGGTCACAAGACGCAGGCCTCCTAATTGTCCCTAGAATTTCTAAGCAAACAGCTGGAGGCAGGGCTTTCTCCTATAGAGCTCCATTTTTATGGAACGGTCTGCCTACCCATGTCAGAGATGCAAACTCGGTCTCAACCTTTAAGTCTTTACTGAAGACTCATCTCTTCAGTGGGTCATATGATTGAGTGTAGTCTGGCCCAGGAGTGGGAAGGTGAACGGAAAGGCTCTGGAGCAACGAACTGCCCTTGCTGTCTCTGCCTGGCCGGTTCCCCTCTTTCCACTGGGATTCTCTGCCTCTAACCCTATTACAGGGGCTGAGTCACTGGCTTACTGGGGCTCTCTCATGCCGTCCCTGGAAGGGGTGCGTCACCTGAGTGGGTTGATTCACTGATGTGGTCATCCTGTCTGGGTTGGCGCCCCCCCTTGGGTTGTGCCATGGCGGAGATCTTTGTGGGCTATACTCAGCCTTGTCTCAGGATGGTAAGTTGGTGGTTGAAGATATCCCTCTAGTGGTGTGAGGGCTGTGCTTTGGCAAAGTGTTATATCCTTCCTGTTTGGCCCTGTCCGGGGGTGTCCTCGGATGGGGCCACAGTGTCTCCTGACCCCTCCTGTCTCAGCCTCCAGTATTTATGCTGCAGTAGTTTATGTGTCGGGGGGCTAGGGTTAGTTTGTTATATCTGGAGTACTTCTCCTGTCCTAATCGGTGTCCTGTGTGAATCTAAGTGTGCGTTCTCTAATTCTCTCCTTCTCTCTTTCTTTCTCTCTCTCTCGGAGGACCTCAGCCCTAGGACCATGCCCCAGGACTACCTGACATGATGACTCCTTGCTGTCCCCAGTCCACCTGGCCGTGCTGCTGCTCCAGTTTCAACTGTTCTGCCTTATTATTATTCGACCATGCTGGTCATTTATGAACATTTGAACATCTTGGCCATGTTCTTTTATAATCTCCACCTGGTACAGCCAGAAGAGGACTGGCCACCCCACATATGCTCTCTCTAATTTTCTCTTTCTTTCTCTCTCTCGGAGGACCTGAGCCCTAGGACCATGCTCCAGGACTACCTGACATGATGACTCCTTGCTGTCCCCAGTTCACCTGACCGTGCTGCTGCTCCAGTTTCAACTGTTCTGCCTTATTATTATTCGACCATGCTGGTCATTTATGAACATTTGAACATCTTGGCCATGTTCTGTTATAATCTCCACCCGGCACAGCCAGAAGAGGACTGGCCACCTCACATAGCCTGGTTCCTCTCTAGGTGTCTTCCTAGGTTTTGGCCTTTCTAGGGAGTTTTTCCTAGCCACCGTGCTTCTACACCCGCATTGCTTGCTGTTTGGGGTTTTAGGCTGGGTTTCTGTACAGCACTTTGAGATATCAGCTGATGTACGAAGGGCTATATAAATACATTTGATTTGATTTAGGAGCGCCACTTCTGGGTGAGCATTTTCTTCTTTGCTTATTACCTTATAGGGTTTGTTGAGAGTCGTCTTAGTGCCAGCTTCGTTCTGTGGTGGTAAATAGACGGCTACGAATAATATAGATGAAAACTCTCTTGGTAGATAGTGTGGTCTACATCTTATCATAAGGTACTCTACCTCAGGCGAGCAATACCTTGAGACTTCTTTAATATTAGACATTGCGCACCAGCTGTTATTGACAAATAGACACAGACCCCCACCCCTCGTCTTACCAGAGGTAGCGTCTCTGTTCTGCCGGTGCATGGAAAATCCCACTAGCTCTATATTGCCCATATCATCATTCACGTCTCTGTGAAACATAAGATGTTACAGTTTTTAATGTCCCGTTGGTAGGATAATCTTAAATCGTAGGTCATTTTTTTTCCAATGATTGCACGTTAGCAAGAAGAACGGACAGCAGTGGGAGTTTACTCGCTCGCCTACGGATTCTCAGAAGGCTGCCCGATCTGCGGCCACTTTTCCTCCGTCTTTTCTTTACGCAAAAGGCGAGGATCTGGGCCTGTTCCAGTGAGAGCAGTATATCCTTCTCATGAGACTTGTTAAAGAAAAAAGTTTCTTCCAGTCCACGGAGAGTAATCGCTGTTCTGATGTCCAGAAGTTATTTTCAGTCATAAGAGACAGTAGCAGCAACATTATATACACAATAAGTAAAAATATAAGTTACACAAAATGCTTTTTTTACATTTTAAAACAGGTGTGACACAGGTATTCCAGTCCATCATTGTTTGAGTCTTTGAAGCAGTTGGCTTCTTAACCACCTGATAATAATTGGTATTTGGCACCTCCAATAGCTCAAGGCAAGAGTGCATGAAAATCGTGCATGGAATGGCATTTTATTTCATACTAGGGTAAGCAACAACAAAAAAGTGTTACGGTATTTTGTTTTTCCAACTGATAATCAAGTCAAAAACAGTCAATTCATGTATTGTTTTGGAATTAATATAACATGCAGGATTAAATGTTGGCATTACAAGAAAGACAGAGTAATAAGGGCGACACATAGGGTGGCGCACAATTGGACCAGCGTCGTTCGGGTTTGGCCGGGGTAGGCCATCATTGTAAATAAGAAGTTGTTCTTAATTAACTGACTCGCCTAGTTAAATAAAGGTTTTTAAAAAATGCTAAATTGATATAACTGTGATATAAACCTACCAGATATAGTATCTTCTTAATGCCATGTAATGTTCATTGTCAGACTGACATGTCTTCCTAACATGGAATGTCATACATTATACATACTGTAGCTATTTGACACAAAGTGTGAAGGGCGTTCATTGGTGTTGACCTGGAGACACGTCAGTCCCTCGTGACTCTGCCAGCAATAGCGTAACAAAAGGCGGATGTTCTTAGCAAGCTAGCTGACCTGGGACAAGGTTTAATGAAGCTGGTTAACGATAGCTAGGTGGTCAAGATTTTCACGTTTCAAAAAATAGACATAGATCCCGGCAAACTGACATAAGGACAACATTTTTGATTTTGTCCCTGCGCCGTATTATCGCCGTTTGATTGTTGAACAGGTAATGTTAAAACTGGTCGACATTTTGTCTTTTTACACAATCTGTAGCTAGCTGGTTAATGTTAGCTTGCTTACTAGGCACTTTTAGCTAGCTTGCTACAACATTTGTGTTTTCTGTGACAGTCCATATAGTTAGCTAATTAGTATTTCGACGATTAATTCGTTTGGCTAGCTAGATGCATCTGTTTTACACATCCTGTTCGATATTATCGGCGTGCTTGGTCTCAAACAGCATGAGCCGCTTGCCTATATAGTTAACTACATATTGTTAACATTAGCTGTTTGACAGCTCTTCGACAGTCTGTAGACGACACTATAGTGTGACCAGTCGGTAGCAAAGGTTAGCATTCGCTGCACCTGCTGCCTGCTAACGATAATGTCACATGTTGTGTTAACCTATTCATGGCAGTTGGTAAGATTACAATTTTAATAAGTCCTACATAATTCGATTTCTACTATGCCCAAAGCTTTCTCGCTAGGTCCACTGTCATGTTTCAACAAGTTAGCTTGCTACATATTTAGCTAGCTGGTATGCTAATTTGCTAAAGGTTCTTAGCTAGCAAAGTCGTTAACTAGCAAGTCTGTATCACACGATGTGTAAATAAGTTCCCTTTAGCAATGTGTCTGTTATCACAATTAACACAAGTCTACTGTGTCTTGTAAATGACCTAGAATAGATAATGCCAGCTACAAGTCCTGCCTGTTGACTGTTTTTTTCCCCCCGTGTTTTCTCAGCATAATTACGTTAGTCCCAGGGAAGGATGGCCTCCCGTAAGAAGGTGCTGCTGAAGGTGATCATCCTCGGAGACTCTGGGTGAGTGACCTGGGCCCAGTTTTTCAGTTATCTGGACCTCACCTATCATAAAGTATTAAATGCATAGAAATAAAATGAATAGAACAGACTAATAATTGACTTGAATGGGGACTCTCATTCTATTCATTGTTTCTATGCATTTAGTTGTATCCGATAACTTGAAAAACTGGGCCCAGAAGATCATGGTGTTTACACAACTAGATGTCACTTATTTTGAATGTTACCGCTCAAGTGTGTTTGTTCTGTAGCACTCGTACATGTACATCAGCCTCTGTAAAGAAGTCAGGACCTTTATGGCACAGGTAGTTGTGCAGGGGGGGTCAGTGGTTCAAGTCCTTCTCTGGCTGTTCTACTAAATAGCTACCGTTCTAAATGTGTGTGTTGGTGTGTCCCCAGGGTAGGGAAGACATCTCTGATGAACCAGTATGTAAATAAGAGGTTCAGTAACCAATACAAGGCCACTATAGGAGCTGACTTCCTCACCAAGGAGGTGATGGTGGATGACAGGCTGGTCACCATGCAGGTCAGTCTTGTGTGGTTGTGTATGTTCTTCTATATTATTAGCCTAGTCATGGGTGCTTACCTCTGCCAGATACGTCATAGTGTGTTTGAATCAGAGATTGGGCAAATTTCATCCTGTGATTAATGAATCAGTTTTATCCTTTCTTTTTGACCTCTTACACATCTCTCCCCCCACCCCCTTATGTTGCAAGGCACATTTCTGTGAAAACAGACAATGAAATTCTATCTTACCCTCTCATTCCCCACTCGCACCCTCGCTCTTTCCCTCCTCATTCCGACCCTCTCGCTCCCTATTCCGACCCTCTCGCTCCCTCTCTTCCTCTTGGTGTAATCACATATTGAAAACAATACAATAAAGTACTAAAATACCAAAAACATAGTGATTAACATCTCTCTCCTGACAGATCTGGGACACGGCGGGGCAGGAGCGGTTTCAATCTCTGGGTGTGGCGTTCTACCGTGGGGCTGACTGCTGTGTGCTGGTCTATGATGTCACGGCGCCCAACACCTTTAAGACTCTGGACAGTTGGAGGGATGAGTTCCTGATCCAGGCCAGCCCCAGAGACCCAGATAACTTCCCCTTTGTGGTGCTAGGCAACAAGATTGACCTCGAGAACAGACAGGTAGGTGTGTGTACATTGGAGAGCCGGAACAGACAGGTGGTGGCGCGTAGGCAGTACAGTCAGACCTTGTCAAATGTTTTTTTGTGGCTAGAGATGGTTCCATGTATGAGAAAGTGTGTATGACACAGTTGTTAATGATGTATGAGGAAGTGTGTATGACAGTGGTGTTAATGATATCATGGCGTGTTACTGTTATGTTGTCTAGGTGACAACAAAGCGTGCCCAGGCCTGGTGTGCCAGTAAGAACAACATCCCCTACTTTGAGACCAGTGCCAAGGAGGCCATCAACGTAGACCAAGCATTCCAGACCATCGCCCGCAACGCCCTCAAACAGGTACACACACACAATATTGCCACATGGAACACCTGTCCAAACATGCCCTCCTTACACACTGCTAGGCAGAGCACCTCCACCCGTTCACTGAGGCTGCTCTCTGGAACTTCTATCATAGTCAAACTTTGCAAATGTACCTACTCTAAGAGTATGTATTAGACTGTTTTTAGAGGTTTGAATCCTTATCAACCCATCCAATGTGAGCATATCTAAGTACAGCAGATCGTATCGGTCACGTGAAAATGAGGAAGATGTTTTTCTTAAATTCTTCTACTTGCTGTTTTTGCACACTATCTCTGTCTGTAGGAGTCTGAGGTAGAGACGTATGACTTTCCAGACCAGATCAAACTGAGAGACGACCGGTCCTCCTCCTCCAGCGACGGCTGCTCCTGCTGAGACCAACGATGGACGGACGTTGGATGGAGGAGAGGACATGGGTGCATCGCAATAGTGCTCCTTGTCTCCTTTTCGTCCTCTGCACTGGTGTGAAAGATTGGGACAGGTGAAGCCATCTCCCCACATCCTTCCTGTGTTTTCACATCGGTGCAGATGAAGGGGAGGAAGCCACTTTAGACTATTGAGATGCACCCCATGAAGAGAGGCGGGGACCCCCCGTCTCTGCCCTCCCTTCCTCAGTCAGCTACTGAAGATTCCAGATGAAAAGAAAGAAAACACATTTTTCTTAACTCACTGTCTCCCGTGGTGACCTGACAGGAAGGAGAGGAGAATCCCCCATTTGCACAGCATCACTTTTTAATAAGATAGAAGAACCGGTGATACTATGGAAAATACAATCATGATGCTCCTATTATAATCATTTCTAATAATGTTGTCATGTCTTTTAGTTCTTGTCGTTTTAATTGTTTCATCCTTTTATACTGAGGTATAGACTATTTGTCTGTTTGTTTGTGGTCAAAGTAGAAGTTGTCATTAACTACTGATCTAGGATCAGATTACTCTTGGCCAAACCTAACCTTAACCATTAGAGGGATTGGTTAGGAGCAACTCTTACTTACTCTTCTCGCTCTGTGCCTTTCATCTCATGACAAGTATTACTGCAGCAGATCTGTCATATTAATCTATATATACAGTATATGTGGTGTTTTTCTGCCTTTCAGCAGTCCTTATTTTGCCAAACTGTCAACCCCTAGACCCTTAGAAAAATGTCAATTTGAATCTGTTGTATTTGATAAGTGTCTGTTTTAAACAGTTGTGTAGAGGGTGCTAAACTAACCAGATGCAGTGAAGGTAACTGTGTGCAGTCAAAATATGACGGTGTGCACTGACATTCTCTCGACCCAACAGCAACATCGGTTCTGTTCTTTTATACTGGTTAGTTCAGTACATTTCTTATCTTGTTATCCATACTACACAACTGTATCCCTGTAGAGGCTGGTCATACATTTTATGGAATGAAGACATGAGATGAGCAGTCACTATGGGCCTGTCTCAAGTTTAAACCCTAGCCCCCTCAAGGCTCCTAATAGATCAAAAATGATCTGATTTGTGTAAGCAGTGTGGTTCTAGTGAAATAGTAGTTGGCCATATTGCTTACACTACTTCTCAGGTCTACCAGGAGGCTATCTAGAAGTGTCTAGGGAAAGAGGGGAGGGTTTGGGACTGGACCCCATGTCCTCTGCCCTAACAGTGGGCCGTGCCCCTCTTTGGTCCTTACTGATCACCTCTCTCCTAGTTTTTTTTCTATTCCATTGTCTTAAATCTGCCTTCCTATTCTACACCATCCACTAGTGTTGCTGTGTGTTCTAGTAACAGAAATTAATTGACTCTTTCATGCCAACAACCAATGAGCAAAAATCCTTAGTCATCTATCTACGTGAACATTTTCGCACAACTCCTTCAACTGTCATATTTTGTTGCATATCTCTTCGCTGTAAAACATAAATATTTACTTTATGGAAATGTCAGTTGTCTTTTATTTTTTTTAGTCTTAGACCTGCAGGCCCACTGCTTTAAATCACATTCTAATTCAACAACTACAGAAATGTTGCATTGGTATAAGAGAATCCAGTTCCTTCATTTTGAATAGCAGAGGATTGAAAGTGGGACATGTCACTCTGTACAGCATGCTTCTGCTGGGTCTGTCGGCCAGAGAGACCCCTCTGTTCAGCATAACACTGCTCCTCTTGGTTCTCTGCAGTTCATAGCAGAACAGAGACTGCTGAGTGTGTGAGTGGTCACTGAGGGACAGGTGGTCCGAACAACTCCATGGTTTCCATCACCAGGGAGAGGTGGTCCGAACAACTCCATGGTTTCTATCACCAGGGAGAGGTGGTCCGAACAACTCCATGGTTTCCATCACCAGGGAGAGGTGGTTCATAAACGACCCTACAGTGACACGCAGGATACGGGCCTCATCTGCCCTCCACCTCCTTATGGGGTATGGAAGAGACGAGATGGTGAAAGAAGAGATGAGGGAGGGATTCACATGACCTACAGTAGTACCTCCATACTCTTACACCATTGATTACACTAGGTGATAGTACACATACAGCAGACACTCACACAGACAGCGTGCTACCGGAAACCGTGAGCTCCTTGCTGATGCCTCCTTTCCGGGGCTCGCGGTCTGGGGAGAGGGACTGGAGCGCGATGGACGCTTCGCGAGTTGATGGGAACGGGACGTCCAGAGCACTGCGGAACTGTCAAGGAAGCTTTCACTCTAACTTTCATGTTAAATTACCAAAATATGAATACAATCAAGAGTTAATGCCAACAAACATTATACTGACGTTTTATATTGGGTAAAAAGGATGCAATTCCAGTGTGCCTTGTTTGTGATTGTTTTCAGTGCAGGGTGCAGCCATGGTGGTTATTCTAGTAGGTAAATCTAGTTTTTGCGACCGCATTGCAGATTCCCTGTGAATGATATAACAAATATATATTTAAAACATGATGTGGAGATTCGTCACGATTGATGACTACACTGCTATGTTTTCAGATCCATAAGAAAGTGGATTTGCCAACACAAAAAATACAAAAAACGTGTATTAACTGGTGTCATCAATCTTATTAAACATATAACTATTTATTCAACATATTCAGTCCAATCCTTTAAAATGACCCTAATTCACATTCGTCGCAGTCTCTGTTTGATTATCATATTCTGCTCGATTTTCACATCAGCTATAAATTAATTGAGACGTGATGAGATGAGAGATCCGCACACAACTGTGAATGGAGCGCTAACAGGAGAAGTCGGCACGCGCCGACTTCTCGGGCGTGCAAAATTATTCAGCCCCCTTTAGTTAATACTTTGTAGCGCCACCTTTTGCTGCGATTACAGCTGTAAGTCGCTTGGGGTATGTCTCTATCAGTTTTGCACATCGAAAGACTGAATTTTTTTCCCATTCCTCCTTGCAAAACAGCTCGAGCTCAGTGAGGTTGGATGGAGAGCATTTGTGAACAGCAGTTTTCAGTTCTTTCCACAGATTCTCGATTGGATTCAGGTCTGGACTTTGACTTGGCCATTCTAACACCTGGATATGTTTATTTTTGAACCATTCCATTGTAGATTTTGCTTTATGTTTTGGATCATTGTCTTGTTGGAAGACAAATCTCCGTCCCAGTCTCAGGTCTTTTGCAGACTCCATCAGGTTTTCTTCCAGAATGGTCCTGTATTTGGCTCCATCCATCTTCCCATCAATTTTAACCATCTTCCCTGTCCCTGCTGAAGAAAAGCAGGCCCAAACCATGATGCTGCCACCACCATGTTTGACAGTGGGGATGGTGTGTTCAGCTGTTGCTTTTACGCCAAACATAACGTTTTGCATTGTTGCCAAAAAGTTCCATTTTGGTTTCATCTGACCAGAGCACCTTCTTCCACATGTTTGGTGTGTCTCCCAGGTGGCTTGTGGCAAACTTTAAACAACACTTTTTATGGATATCTTTAAGAAATGGCTTTCTTCTTGCCACTCTTCCATAAAGGCCAGATTTGTGCAATATACGACTGATTGTTGTCCTATGGACAGAGTCTCCCACCTCAGCTGTAGATCTCTGCAGTTCATCCAGAGTGATCATGGGCCTCTTGGCTGCATCTCTGATCAGTCTTCTCCTTGTATGAGCTGAAAGTTTAGAGGGACGGCCAGGTCTTGGTCGATTTGCAGTGGTCTGATACTCCTTCCATTTCAATATTATCGCTTGCACAGTGCTCATTGGGATGTTTAAAGCTTGGGAAATATTTTTGTATCCAAATCCGGCTTTAAACTTCTTCACAACAGTATCTCGGACCTGCCTGGTGTGTTCCTTGTTCTTCATGATGCTCTCTGCGCTTTTAACGGACCTCTGAGACTATCACAGTGCAGGTGCATTTATACGGAGACTTGATTACACACAGGTGGATTGTATTTATCATCATTAGTCATTTAGGTCAACATTGGATCATTCAGAGATCCTCACTGAACTTCTGGAGAGAGTTTGCTGCACTGAAAGTAAAGGGGCTGAATAATTTTGCACGCCCAATTTTTCAGTTTTTGATTTGTTAAAAAAGTTTGAAATATCCAATAAATGTCGTTCCACTTCATGATTGTGTCCCACTTGTTGATTCTTCACAAAAAAATACAGTTTTATATCTTTATGTTTGAAGCCTGAAATGTGGCAAAAGGTCGCAAAGTTCAAGGGGGCCGAATACTTTCGCAAGGCACTGTATGTTTCTATATTTCAGTTTTTTGTAACCTGTATGTGCATATCGTTATTGTATTTCAATGTATTTATGTTTGTGGGATTAACCAGTGAATAATCAAGGATTTTGCATGTGGTGGAGCTGTCCCCAAAAC
>NC_143026.1:22317500-22327500 GCF_057628025.1 Oncorhynchus mykiss
ATTTGATACATCAGAATAGCAGAACTTAATATTTGGTACAGAAACCTTTGTTTGCAATTACAGAGATCATACGTTTCCTGTAGTTCTTGACCAGGTTTGCACACACTGCAGCAGGGATTTTGGCCCACTCCTCCCTACAGACCTTCTCCAGATCCTTCAGGTTTCAGGGCTGTCGCTTGGCAATATGACTTTCAGCTCCCTCCAAAGATTGTCTATTGGGTTCAGGTCTGGAGACTGGCTAGGCAACTCCAGGATCTTGAGATGCTTCTTACGGAGCCACTCCTTAGTTGCCCTGGCAGTGTGTTTCGGGTCGTTGTCATGCTGGAAGACCCAGCCACGACCCATCTCAATGCTCTTACTGAGGGAAGGAGGTTGTTGGCCAAGATCTCGCGATACATGGCCCCACCCATCCTCCCCTCAATACGGTGCAGTCGTCCTGTCCCCTTTGCAGAAAATGCTTTGTAAGTAGGAAAAGCTGCAAAATCGGCAGTGTATCAAATACTTGTTCTCCCCACTGTACATAAATACTTCTGTGTGTGTGTTGTTGCATAATTGAGTGTGGATGTTACTGTTGGAATATGAATATATACAGTCTGAATATCATCAGATCATTATGTCACTGTGATTATGTAATATTCTGTTTATCTTACAGTGTGGGCAGCACACAGATAGACATATAAATATATATATATATATATAGAGAGAGAGAGAGAGAGAGAGAGAGAGAGAGAGAGAGATAGAGAGAGAGAGAGAGAGAGAGAGAGAGAGAGAGAGAGAGAGAGAGAGAGAGAGAGGGAGAGGGTCTGCATCTCTCTGAGTGTCTGTGTATGTAATGCTTTTGTTGAGCTTCTCTCTCTGCTGGCTACGTGCCACAGGTTTGAATCATATTATCATGTTTGACACGTTGGCTCTGTTGTACTTCAAATGTTTTATAACTCTTTGCACTTGAAGTTGCTTTTCTTTAATGTGGAAAGGGATGGGGAGCGTACATGTGAGCAACAGGAGAGCATACGGAGGCATTGAAATTAATTTAAATTGTCTTACTCTTCTGGCTCCCATTTCCCCTTTGTTATATATTTATTTTCCTCATCTGCCTTTCTTTCTTTCTTTCTTTCTTTCTTTCTTTCTTTCTTTCTTTCTACGTCTCTCCAGCTCTGACGGACATTAAGCTGTGGGTGATAGACAGACAGGGTTTCCAGACCATCATGATGAGGACTGGACTCATCAAACACTTCCAGTATATGGAGTTCATCCGCAGGTGACACACACAGACACACACACACGGTTAGCTTCTGCTTCAAACACACATTATGCAGCTTTGCATCATTCTATGAGCCTAGTTGAATAGACACAGAACACAAAATATTTGCTAGCTTCTGTCACGTCTCTTAAAAAGTCTTATTCACACAATTTATTTTTGGCAACAATGTTGTTGTTCTCTCTCTCTCTCTTTCTCTCTGTCAGTGTTCCCTCCTTTCAGTCGTTGCCTGAGGACATTCTTAGTAAGGTGGCTGATGTTCTGGAGGAGGTGTGGAGTGCACACATGCACACACAAACACACACACGCGCTCACAATTGGCCCACGTCGTCCGGGTTTGGCCGGTGTAGGCCGTCATCGTAAATAAGAATTTGTTCTTAACTGACTTTATTAAAATAACTTTAATCACTCCCCCCCTCTCTTCTCCTCTGCTGTTATCCTCCTTTCTCTCTCTCCCTCCCTCCATCTCTCACTCTCTGTCCCTTTGTCTCTCTCCCCACCTCTCTCTCTTCTCCTCTGCTGTCCTCTGTATTTCTCCCTCTCCTTTCCTGCTCCCCTCTTTCTCTCTTTTTCTCTCTCCCTCTCCCTCTCCCTCCCCCCCCTCTCTCTCTCTCTCTCTCTCTTTCTCTCTCTCTCTCTCTCTCTCTCTCCCTCTCCCCTATCTCTTTCTTTCTCTCTTTTGCTCTCTCCCTCACACTTGTCCTCTCTCTCTCTCTCTCTCTCTCTCTCTCTCTCTCTCTCTCTCTCTCTCCTTGATCTGTTTCTCTTTCTCAGACTCACTACAGTGAAGGTGATTACATCATCAGACAGGGCACCACAGGAGACACATTCTTCATCATCAGCGAACAACATGAAGAGGAGGAGGAGAGGCGGAGTCATACTATCACAATCATACTGCCACTGTGTGGACATATGCAGTAATGCCATAATTCATAATTTAAATTCACAGACTTCACAAACTTCCTACCTCTTCCCCTACTCTCTCCTCTCTTCTTCCCCTCTACGGCCCTCCTTCTTCCACTCCCCTCTCCTCTCCCTCCTCTTGCCCTCTCCTCTCCCTCCTTCCCCTCTCCTCTCCCTCCTTCTTCCCCTCTCCTCTCCCTCCTTTTCCCCTCTCCTCTCCCTCCCCTTCCCCTCTTCTCTCCCCTCTTTTTCCCCTCTACTCTCCCCCTTCTTCAGCTCTCCTCTCCCTCTTCCCCCTCCTCTCCTCTTCCCCTCTCCTCTCCCTCCTCTTCCCCTCTCCTCTCCCTCCTCTTCCCCTCTCCTCTCCCTCTTCCCCTCTCCTCTCCCCCTTCTTTGGGTAATTTCTTCTGTCTGTCCTCAGGTAAAGGTCACGCAGCAGAAATCAATCAATGAGGAGCTAGAGTTTCTAACAACTCTCACTAAGGGGGACTGGTTTGGAGAGCAGGCGCTGAAAGGGTGAGACAACAGCACTGCTAAACACTAAACAACAAAAAGCAGCTTTAATAGACATCCAAACACAAACCTGACATACAATGTATGAGAGCATTTAACATACCAAACAAACCAACCAATAAACAAACATACAGTCTCAAATAATAAGAGTAGAGTTCTATTAGGCAAAGGGAAGATAAAGATAAAGATTACTTCCTATTTCTCTCCCACCAGGGAAGATGTTCGTACGACCAGTGTCACGGCAGTAGGAGAAGTCACCTGTCTGGTCGTTGACAGAGAGTGAGAGAACCCAGGAGAGAGAGGGAGAGAGAGAGAGGGGGAGAGAGTGTGTGTGTGCATGTAATTGAATGGTTCTTCATTGGTTGATGTGGAGTTGTGTAACCCTACCCCTCCCCTGTTCCAGGTCATTCATGCATCTGATTGGAGGGCTGGATGATGTCAACAGCAGACAGAATGAGAATGATGAGCTCAACACCAAGTAAGTGTCGCTACAACTCTAAAATTCCCATCTTCCACTCTCACTCTCTTTCTCACTCTTTCTTCTTTCACCAAACCGAGTTTAGTAAATTCAGTTTATGATGTACAGTTGAAGTCGGAAGTTTACATACACCTTAGCCAAATACATTTAAACTCAGTTTTTCACAATTCCTGACATTTAATCCTAGTAAAAATTCCCTGTCTTAAGTCAGTAAGGATCACCACTTCTTTATGAGAATGCGAAATGTCAGAATAATAGTAGAGAGAATGATTTATTTCAGCTTTTATTTCTTTCATCACATTCCCAGGGTCAGAAGTTTACATACACTCAATTAGTATTTGGTAGCATTGCCTTTAAATTGTTTAACTTGAATCAAATGTTTCTGGTAGCCTTCCACGAGCTTCCCACAATAAATTGGGTGAATTTTTACCCATTCCTCCTGACAGAGCTGGTGTAACTGAGTCAGGTTTGTAGGCTCGCACACGCTTTTTCAGTTCTGCCCACAAATTTTCTATGGGATTGAGGTCAGGGCTTTGTGATGGCCACTCCAATACCTTGACTTTGTTGTCCTTAAGCCATTTTGCCACAACTTTGGAAGTATGCTTGGGGTCATTGTCCATTTGGAAGACCCATTTGCGACCAAGCTTTAACTTCCTGACTGATGTCTTGAGATGTTGCTTCAATATATCCACATACTTTTCCATCCTTCTGATGCCATCTATTTTGTGAAGTGCACCAGTCCCTCCTGCAGCAAGCACCCCCACAACATGATGCTGCCAACCCCGTGCTTCACGGTTGGGATGGTGTTCTTTGGCTTGCAAGCCTTCCCGTTTTTCCTCCAAACATAACGATGGTCATTATGGACAAACAGTTCTATTTTTGTTTCATCAGACCAGAGGACATTTCTCCAAAAAGTACGATCTTTGTCCCCATGTGCAGTTGCAAACCGTAGGCTGGCTTTTTTATGGCGGTTTTGGAGCAGAGGTTTTTTCCTTGCTGAGCGGCCTTTCACGTTATATCGGTATAGGACTCGTTTTACTGTGGATATAGATACTTTTGTACCTGTTTCCTCCAGCATCTTCACAAGATCCTTTGCTGTTGTTCCACAGGTACATCCACAGGTACACCTCCAATTGACTCAAATTATGTCAATTAGCCTATCAGAAGCTTCTAAAGCCATGACATAATTTTCTAGAATTTTCCAAGCTGTTTAAAGGCACAGTCAATTTAGTGTATGTAACCTTCTGACCCACTGGAATTGTGATGCAGTGAATTATAAGTGAAATAATCTGTCTGTAAACAATTGTTGGAAAAATTATTTATGTCATGCACAAAGTAGATGTCCTAACTGACACAAGAAATGTGTGGAATGATTGAAAAACGAGTTTTAATACCTAAGTGTATGTAATCTTCCTACTTCAACTGTATATAACCATATAGACTCGCTAATTACAGTGAAAAGATAACGGGCAATTGATTGACCCCTTGTCAATCAAGGTTGGAGGCAGAGGCAGGGTTTTTCTCCAGTGTGTCTCTCACTGATTTCCACGTCATCTGCACCCTCGGGCTAGGAGGCTTCAGTCGCGTCCAGCTGGTAAGTGTGAGTGTGTGTGTATATAATGTGTGTGTGCTTACATTAGTGTGTGTCTGTAATGCCTGCGTGTGTGTGTGTTTCATTTGTATAGTGTGTGTCTTCAGGTTCAGTTAAAGAGTGACACCAGTCGGTCCTTTGCTCTGAAGGTTCTAAAGAAGCGTCACATTCTGGACACTAGCCAACAGGGCCACATCCTCTCAGAGAGACGCATCATGATGGGTGCACACGGCCCCTTCACCGTCAGTCCATACACAGAGACACATACACTATAGATCACCTTTACTCCATACACAGAGACACATACACTATAGATCACCTTTACTCCATACACAGAGACACACACAGTCTAGACCACCTTTACTCCATACACAGAGACACATACACTCTACACCACCTTTACTCCATACACAGAGACACATACACTATAGATCACCTTTACTCCATACACAGAGACACATACACTCTAGATCACCTTTACTCCATACACAGAGACACATACACTCTACACCACCTTTACTCCATACACAGAGACACATACACTCTAGATCACCTTTACTCCATACACAGAGACACATACACTCTACACCACCTTTACTCCATACACAGAGACACATACACTATAGATCACCTTTACTCCATACACAGAGACACATACACAATAGATCACCTTTACTCCATACACGGAGACACATACAGTCTAGACCACATTTACTCCATACACAGAGACACATACACAATAGATCACATTTACTCAATACACAGAGACACACACATACACTATAGATCACCTTTACTCCATACACAGAGACACATACAGTCTAGACCACCTTTACTCCATACACAGAGACACATACACTATAGATCACCTTTACTCCACACACAGAGACACATACACTCTAGATCACCTTTACTCCATACACAGAGACACATACACTATAGATCACCTTTACTCCATACACAGAGACACATACACTATAGATCACCTTTACTCCATACACAGAGACATATACACTCTACATCACCTTTCCTCCATACACAGAGACACATACAGTCTAGATCACATTTACTCCATACACAGAGACACATACACTATAGATCACCTTTACTCCATACACAGAGACACATACACTCTACATCACCTTTACTCCATACACAGAGACACATACACTATAGATCACCTTTACTCCATACACAGAGACATATACACTCTACATCACCTTTCCTCCATACACAGAGACACATACAGTCTAGATCACATTTACTCCATACACAGAGACACATACACTATAGATCACCTTTACTCCATACACAGAGACACATACACTCTACATCACCTTTACTCCATACACAGAGACACATACACTATAGATCACCTTTACTCCATACACAGAGACACATACACTATAGATCACCTTTACTCCATACACAGAGACACATACACTCTACACCACCTTTACTCCATACACAGAGACACATACACTATAGATCACCTTTACTCCATACACAGAGACACATACACTATAGATCACCTTTACTCCATACACAGAGACACATACACTATAGATCACCTTTACTCCATACACAGAGACACATACACTCTACATCACATTTACTCCATACACAGAGACACATACACTCTACATCACCTTTACTCCATACACGGAGACACATACACTCTAGATCACCTTTACTCCAAATACAGAGACACATACAGTCTAGACCACCTTTACTCCATACACAGAGACACATACAGTCTAGACCACCTTTACTCCGTACACAGAGACACATACAGTCTAGACCACCTTTACTCCGTACACAGAGACACATACAGTCTAGACCACCTTTACTCCGTACACAGAGACACATACACTCTACATCACCTTTACTCCATACACAGAGACACATACACTATAGATCACCTTTACTCCATACACAGAGACACATACACTATAGATCACCGTTACTCCATACACAGAGACACATACACTCTACATCACCTTTACTCCATACACAGAGACACATACACTATAGGTCACCATTACGCCATACACAGAGACACATACACTATAGATCACCTTTACTCCATACACAGAGACACCTACACTCTACATCACCTTTACTCCATACACAGAGACACATACACTATAGATCACCTTTACTCCACACACAGAGACACATACACTCTAGATCACCTTTACTCCATACACAGAGACACATACACTCTACATCCCCTTTACTCCATACACAGAAACACATACAGTCTAGACCACCTTTAATCCATACACAGAGACACAAACAGTCTAGACCACCTTTACTCCATACACAGAGACACATACACTATAGATTACCTTTACTCCATACACAGAGACACATACACTATAGATCACCTTTACTCCACACACAGAGACACATACACTCTAGATCACCTTTACTCCATACACAGAGACACATACACTCTAGATCACCTTTACTCCATACACAGAGACACATACACTATAGATCACCTTTACTCCACACACAGAGACACATACACTCTAGATCACCTTTACTCCATACACAGAGACACATACACTCTAGATCACCTTTACTCCATACACAGAGACACATACACTATAGATCACCTTTACTCCATACACAGAGACACATACAGTCTAGATCACATTTACTCCATACACAGAGACACATACACTCTAGATCACTTTTACTCCATACACAGAGACACATACACTATAGATCACCTTTACTCCACTCACAGAGACACATACAGTGCTCTCCCTCACCCTCCATTTGGCAAATCTGACCATAACTCTATCCTCCTGATTCCTTTTTATAAGCAAACACTCAAACAGAAAGTAACAGTGACGCGCTCAATACAGAAGTGGTTTGATGAAGCGGATACTAAGCTACAGGACTGTTTCGCTAGCACAGATTGGAATTTGTTCCGGGATTCATCCGATGGCATTGAGGAGTTTACCACATCAGTCACCAGCTTTATTAATAAGTGCATTGACAACATCATCCCCACAGTGACCGTACGTACATATCGCAACCGGAAGCCGTGGATTACAGGCAACATCCGCACTAAGCTAAAGGCTAGAGCTACTGCTCTAGATCTTATTAGAAATCCTGCTATGCCCAATCCATTCAGATGGATTACCAGGACGCGTATTCAGAGCTTGCGCAGGCCAGCTGGCAAGTTTCTTCACTGACATTTTCAACCTCTCCCTGACCCATTCTGTAAAACCTACATATTTCAAGCAAACCACCATAGTCCCTGTAGCCATGAAATGCTTTGAAAGGCTGGTCATGGCTCACATCAACACCATCATCCCACTCCAAATCGCTCCAATTTGCATACCTCCCCAACAGATCATCAGATGACACAGTCTCAATTGCACTCCACACTGCCCTTTCCCACCTGGACAAAAAAAAGTAATACCTATGTGAGAATGCTGTTCATTGACTACAGCTCAGCATTCCACACCTCCCTTTGCATCTGGATCCTGGACTCCCCAGTGGTGAGGGTAGGCAACAACACATCCGCCACGCTGACCCTCAACACGGGGGGCCCTCAGGAGTGCGTGCTCAGTCCCCTCCTGTACTCCCTGGTCACCCACGACTGCATGGCTTCGCATGATTCCAACACCGTCATTAAGTTTGCCGCCGACATGAAGGTGTTAGGCCTGATCACCGACGATAATGAGACAGCCTATAGGGAGGAGGTCAGAGACCTGGCAGTGTAGTGCCAGGGCAGCATCCTCTCCCTCAACGTCAGCATCACAAAGCAGCTTATCGTGGACTACAGGAAATGGAGGGCAGTACACACCCCCTTTCCCATCAACAAGGCTGTAGTAGAGCTGGTCAAGAGCTTCAAGTTCCTCGGTGTCCACATCACTAAGGACCTATCATGGTCCAAACACATCGACACAGTCATTAAGAAGGCACAACAACGCCTCTTCCCCCTCAGGAGTCTGAAAAGATTTGTAATGGGCCCTCAGATCCTCAAAAAGTTATACAGCTGAACCATTGAGAGTATCTTGACTGGCTGCATCACCTGCTCGGCAACTACTTGGCAACTGACTGCAAGGCGCTACAGAGGGTAATGTGTTTGGCCCAGTACTGGGGTTGAACTCTCTGCCATCCAGGACCTCCATACTAGGCAGTGTCAGAGGAAGGCACTAAAAATTGTCAAAGACTCCAGCCACCCAAATCCTAGACTGTTCTCTCTGTTAACGCGCGGCAAGCGGTACCTGAGCGCCAAGTCTGAGACCAAAAGGCTCCTGTACAGCTTCTACCCCAAGCCATAAGACTGCCGAACAGTTCAGCAGTTCTTAATTTTTTGGCACTGACTCTCTTGCACTGGCTCTATGCTCACTCACAACACTGACACTTCAACACACACACACATACACTCACTACAGACGCTCACACACAGATGCATATTGATGCCACACACACACACACACAAAGACACACTTTCACATTTTTCACATAACATACGCTGTTGCTACTCTGTTTATTATATATTCTGATTGCCTAGTCACTTTTAACCCTAACCTACATGTACCTACTGTATTACCTCAATTACCTCAACTCCCTCGTACCCCTGCACATTGACTTGGTACTGGTACTCCTAGTATATAGCCTTGTTATTTTATTGTTTTACCATTTACCTTTTTCTTTAGCAAATATTTTTCTTACTTTTTAACTCTGCATTGTTGGGAATGGGCTCGTAAGTAGCATTTCACCGTAAAGTCTACACCTGTTGTATTCGACGCATGTGACCAATAAAATGTGATTTGTACCTAAACACTGTCTTCATGTCCACATCCCGGTTCAACGCTAACCCTAGCCTCAACCACAAACCTAACCCTAACTTCATGTCCACATCCCGGTTCAAACCTAACCCAAGCCTCAACCACAACCCTAACTCTTACTTCATGTCCACATCCCGGTTCAACGCTAACCCTAGCCTCAACCACAACCACAACCCTAACCCTAACTTCATGTCCACATCCCGGTTCAAACCTAACCCTAGCCTCAACCACAACCCTAACCCTTACTTCATGTCCACATCCCGCTTCAAACCTAACCCTAGCCTCAACCACAACCACAACCCTAACCCTAACTTAATGTCCACATCCCGGTTCAACGCTAACCCTAGCCTCAACCACAACCACAACCCTAACCCTAACTTCATGTCCACATCCCGCTTCAAACCTAACCCTAGCCTCAACCACAACCCTAACCCTAA
>NC_143026.1:22632500-22775000 GCF_057628025.1 Oncorhynchus mykiss
CACTCCCAGTAGGTTCTGTAATTAATGTGGCATTGGTTGTCTCTCCCTCTCTCCCTCTCACACATAGTCCCTTGCCAGCACTCCCAGTAGGTTCTGTAATTAATGTGGCATTGGTTGTCTCTCCCTCTCTCCCTCTCACACATAGTCCCTTGCCTGCACTCCCAGTAGGTTCTGTATTTAATGTGGCATTGGTTGTCTCTCTCTCTCTCCCTCTCACACATAGTCCCTTGCCAGCACTCCCAGTAGGTTCTGTATTTAATGTGGCATTGGTTGTCTCTCCCTCTCTCCCTCTCACACATAGTCCCTTGCCAGCACTCCCAGTAGGTTCTGTAATTAATGTGGCATTGGTTGTCTCTCCCTCTCTCCCTCTCACACATAGTCCCTTGCCAGCACTCCCAGTAGGTTCTGTAATTAATGTGGCATTGGTTGTCCAGCTGTTAGCTATTTAGCCATGGCACGCTTACTGATAGCGGTTTTACTGTGTGTGTGTGTGTGTGTGTGTGTGTGTGTGTCGGCTCTGTGAGCTCAAGCCACAGTAAGCTCATTATCCAGCCAGGTCGCTCAAGAGCCACTGCGGAATTCGACATCCATCCAGGTAAGCAGGACGTCGGGAGATTACTTAAAAACTGGCCACTAGGGGCAACCGTGACCGCTATCGTCGTCAAATAGGCTTGGTTTTTCTGGGGTGTTGTGGACGGGGATGGGGGATGGGCATAAGCCACAAGCTCCAGCTCCCTATCTCAAACCTTAACCCTTACCTTAACCATTCAAAATGAATGCCTAAACTAAACCTTTAAAAATGTGAGGTTTATGGACATAAGCTTGTTGCATTATCATTACAAGTGCCAGGGCTGGAATTGACAAATTCATTAGCTCAACGCTCGCAGAGTCCTTGTTTTCCCGTTGTTGTGAGCATGAGTGGTTGTGTATGTGTGTGTCCCTGCCTGCTTTTTTGTGTGCTCATGGCTATTTGTGCCTGTTGATATATCTGTGTGGGTTTTGTTTGCGTATGTGTGTCTGTGTGTGTTTGATGTGTCATTCCAAGCTGTCATCCCAAGCTCACGCGCAGTGTTTTACTTCAGGCACTCTCACACACTACTTGTACCTGTTCCTGTGTAAAACATCTGCACCCCCTCCTCCCCCTCCTGCCCCCTCCCCTGTCATCAGAATTAGAATGCTCCCCACCGTTCTGCTAAAGGTTTGAGTTCCGCTGCAATTTACTGTTCAAAGGATCTGAGTCTGAGGATCCCAGCCACAATTACCGCTACAAAGGCTTGGTCGACTGGGAGAGATGCCGTAATTGAGTTCAAATTGAGTTTCTGAATAGATCATTCTGTTAATTTCAGAATAAATATATTTCTCTACTATCAGACAATACTTGAGCTCAGGAAAGAGAGAGGAGAAATGATGAAATCTCTTTTTTCAGTTCCTAGTATAATAAACACACACACACACACACACACACACACACACACACACACACACACACACACACACACACACACACACACACACACACACACAACCACGCACACACAGTCGCTTCAGTACTGCCACCCTGGATTCATATGACCCCGGGCGGCAGTACTGCAAACATTTTCAGCACCAAGGACAGCAGCCACTGAATAGTCATTCCTGCAGCATCACCCTTAAACTTATTAGCAACATGGACAGCAAACCCATAACATGGAACTAGCATCCTCCACCCACCATCCTTCATCCCGTTAATAAGACATATCCTTATAATTTCACCTGAGACCAAGCAGTCAGTCAGTTTCAGACAGCTGAGACATCACCCTTGCAGTGATATAAGGCTGCCTCAGGCTCACTAGAAGCAGAGGTCAAGAAGCCAGAAAAACCAAGCCATAAACAACACCTTAATTGGGGAGGACAGGCTCATAGTAATGGCTGGAATGGAATGAATGGAATGTTATCGACACATCAAACATCAAATACATGGTTTCCTTGTTTTTGATTCCATTACAGTCATTATTTGAGCCGTCTCCCCAAAACCAGCCTCCTGAGATATAGAGTACCAGTCAAAAGTTTGGACATACCGACTCATTCCAGGATTTTTCTTTATTTTTACTATTTTCTACATTGTAGAATAATAGTGAAGACATCAAAACTATGAAATAACACATATGGAATCATGTAGTAACCAAAAAAGTGTTAAACAAACCAAAATATATTTTAGATTTTAGATTCTTCAAGTAGCCACCATTTGCCTTGATGACAGCTTTGCACACTCTTGGTATTCTCTCATTCAGCTTCATGAGGTTGTCACCTGGAATGCATTTCAATTAACAGGTGTGCTTATTGACTGGTACTGTACAACTGCTCAAGTGCCATGTCTAACAGATGTGTATATAGGGACTGACCTGATCCCCCAGCCTTGGCTGTCCTGCACCTATTGGTGCTCTGATGCCTTTTCATTTGGAGTCCAAAAACATGATGTGCTCCAGGGCTCAGCTGTACTTTGCGGTTGCCTTGTCATTTCTACTCCTGTCTGACTGGCACGAGGCCACGACTGCACACACACATGTGCACACGTACACACACACATATCTGCACCAATGACAGTGAGCGAGTTCAAGTCTGACTTAGAGTTGTTTGTTCTGAATTTACCTTCTGTCTGCTAGTCTCAACATTCACCCCATTTCCATCTCTCTCCCTCTCTCTCGCTCTCTTTCTCTCTCTCTCTCTCTCGCTCTCTCTCTTTCTGCAATAGTGTATAATGGGTTTGAATAGAAGAACAATAGAGCCCCTGTGTGTGTGTGTGTGTGTGTGTGTGTGTGTGTGTGTGTGTGTGTGTGTGTGTGTGTGTGTGTGTGTGTGCGTGTTTATGGTTTGGTTCTACTACCAGAAGTCCTCCCAAGGATAGTAAAACAATACAACTGTGGACAGTTGGGGACATTTCGCCAATCCACACTATTTGAGGTTTAGGGTTTAGGATTAGAGTTACAAATAGGTTTAAGGGTTAGATTTAGCGTTAGAAATAGGGTTAGGGGTTAGGGGTTAGATTTAGGGTTAGGAGTTAGGATTAGGGCCTAGATTTAGGATTATAATTAAGGTTTGCGGTTAGATTTAGGGTTATTATTAGGGTTTGGTGTTAGATTTAGGGTTATAATTAGGAATAGCTTAGATTGAAGGTTAGGAGTTAGGGTTAGGGGGTAGATTTAGGGTTAGGAGTTAGGGGTTAGATTTAGGGTTATAATTAGGGTTAGGGGTTAGATTTAGATTTTGGGTTTGTATTTAAGGTTAGCTTTAGGGTTAGATTTCAGGTTAGGTTTAGGGGTTTGTATTTAAAATTAGCTTTAGGGTTAGATTTCAGGTTAGGTTTAGGGGTTTGTATATAAGGTTAGCTTTAGGGTTAGATTTCAGGTTAGGTTTAGGGGTTTGTATTTAAGGTTAGCTTTAGGGTTAGATTTCAGGTTAGGTTTAGGGGTTTGTATTTAAGGTTAGCTTTAGGGTTAGATTTCAGGTTAGGTTTAGGGGTTTGTATTTAAGGTTAGCTTTAGGGTTAGATTTCAGGTTAGGTTTAGGGGTTCGTATTTAAGGTTAGCTTTAGGGTTAGATTTCAGGTTGGGTTTAGGGGTTTGTATTTAAGGTTAGCTCTAGGGTTAGATTTCAGGTTGGGTTCAGGGGTTTGTATTTAAGGTTAGCTTTAGGGTTAGATTTCAGGTTGGGTTTAGGGGTTTGTATTTAAGGTTAGCTTTAGGGTTAGATTTCAGGTTGGGTTTAGGGGTTTGTATTTCAGGTTGGGTTTAGGGGTTTGTATTTAAGGTTAGCTTTATGGTTAGATTTCAGGTTGGGTTTAGGGGTTTGTATTTAAGGTTAGCTTTAGGGTTAGATTTCAGGTTAGGTTTAGGGGGTTGTATTTAAGGTTAGCTTTAGGGTTAGATTTCAGGTTAGGTTTAGGGGTTTGTATTCAAGGTTAGCTTTAGGGTTAGATTTCAGGTTAGGTTTAGGGGTTTGTATTTAAGGTTAGCTTTAGGGTTAGATTTCAGGTTAGGTTTAGGGGTTTGTATTTAAGGTTAGCTTTAGGGTTAGATTTCAGGTTAGGTTTAGGGTTTTGTATTTAAGGTTAGCTTTAGGGTTAGATTTCAGGTTAGGTTTAGGGGTTTGTATTTAAGGTTAGCTTTAGGGTTAGATTTCAGGTTAGGTTTAGGGGTTAGTATTTAAGGTTAGCTTTAGGGTTAGATTTCAGGTTTGGTTTAGGGGTTTGTATTTAAGGTTAGCTTTAGGGTTAGATTTCAGGTTAGGTTTAGGGGTTTGTATTTAAGGTTAGCTTTAGGGTTAGATTTCAGGTTAGGTTTAGGGGTTTATATTTAAGGGTAGCTTTAGGGTTAGATTTCAGGTTAGGTTTAGGGGTTTGTATTTAAGGTTAGCTTTAGGGTTAGATTTCAGGTTAGGTTTAGGGGTTCGTATTTAAGGTTAGCTTTAGGGTTAGATTTCAGGTTGGGTTTAGGGGTTTGTATTTAAGGTTAGCTTTAGGGTTAGATTTCAGGTTAGGTTTAGGGGTTTGTATTTAAGGTTAGCTTTAGGGTTAGATTTCAGGTTAGGTTTAGGGGTTTGTATTTAAGGTTAGCTTTAGGGTTAGATTTCAGGTTAGGTTTAGGGGTTCGTATTTAAGGTTAGCTTTAGGGTTAGATTTCAGGTTGGGTTTAGGGGTTTGTATTTAAGGTTAGCTCTAGGGTTAGATTTCAGGTTGGGTTCAGGGGTTTGTATTTAAGGTTAGCTTTAGGGTTAGATTTCAGGTTGGGTTTAGGGGTTTGTATTTAAGGTTAGCTTTAGGGTTAGATTTCAGGTTGGGTTTAGGGGTTTGTATTTCAGGTTGGGTTTAGGGGTTTGTATTTAAGGTTAGCTTTATGGTTAGATTTCAGGTTGGGTTTAGGGGTTTGTATTTAAGGTTAGCTTTAGGGTTAGATTTCAGGTTAGGTTTAGGGGTTTGTATTTAAGGTTAGCTTTAGGGTTAGATTTCAGGTTAGGTTTAGGGGTTTGTATTCAAGGTTAGCTTTAGGGTTAGATTTCAGGTTAGGTTTAGGGGTTTGTATTTAAGGTTAGCTTTAGGGTTAGATTTCAGGTTAGGTTTAGGGGCTTGTATTTAAGGTTAGCTTTAGGGTTAGATTTCAGGTTAGGTTTAGGGTTTTGTATTTAAGGTTAGCTTTAGGGTTAGATTTCAGGTTAGGTTTAGGGGTTTGTATTTAAGGTTAGCTTTAGGGTTAGATTTCAGGTTAGGTTTAGGGGTTAGTATTTAAGGTTAGCTTTAGGGTTAGATTTCAGGTTTGGTTTAGGGGTTTGTATTTAAGGTTAGCTTTAGGGTTAGATTTCAGGTTAGGTTTAGGGGTTTGTATTTAAGGTTAGCTTTAGGGTTAGATTTCAGGTTAGGTTTAGGGATTTATATTTAAGGGTAGCTTTAGGGTTAGATTTCAGGTTAGGTTTAGGGGTTTGTATTTAAGGTTAGCTTAGGGTTAGATTTCAGGTTAGGTTTAGGGGTTTGTATTTAAGGTTAGCTTTAGGGTTAGATTTCAGGTTAGGTTTAGGGGTTTGCATTTAAGGTTAGCTTTAGGGTTAGATTTCAGGTTAGGTTTAGGGGTTTGTATTTAAGATTAGCTTTAGGTTTAGATTTTAGGTTAGGTTTAGGGGTTTGTATTTAAGGTTAGCTTTAGGGTTAGATTTCAGGTTAGGTTTATGGGTTTGTATTTAAGGTTAGCTTTAGGGTTAGATTTCAGGTTAGGTTTAGGGGTTTGTATTTGAGGTTAGCTTTAGGGTTAGATTTCAGGTTGGGTTTAGGGGTTTGTATTTAAGGTTAGCTTTAGGGTTAGATTTCAGGTTAGGTTTAGGGGTTTGTATTTTAGGTTAGCTTTAGGGTTAGATTTCAGGTTGGGTTTAGGGGTTTGTATTTAAGGTTAGCTTTAGGGTTAGATTTCAGGTTAGGTTTAAGGTTAGATTTCAGGTTAGGTTTAGGGGTTTGTATTTCAGGTTAGGTTTAGGGGTTTGTATTTAAGGTTAGCTTTAGGGTTAGATTTCAGGTTAGCTTTAGGGTTAGATTTCAGGTTAGGTTTAGGGTTAAATTTCAGGTTAGGTTTAGGGGTTTGTATTTCAGGTTAGGTTTAGGGGTTTGTATTTAAGGTTAGCTTTAGGGTTAGATTTCAGGTTAGCTTTAGGGTTAGATTTCAGGTTAGCTTTAGGGTTAGATTTCAGGTTAGGTTTAGGGTTAGATTTCAGGTTAGGTTTAGGGGTTTGTATTTAAGGTTAGCTTTAGGGTTAGATTTCAGGTTGGGTTTAGGGGTTTGTATTTAAGGTTAGCTTTAGGGTTAGATTTCAGGTTGGGTTTAGGGGTTTGTATTTAAGGTTAGCTTTAGGGTTAGATTTCAGGTTGGGTTTAGGGGGTTGTATTTAAGGTTAGCTTTAGGGTTAGATTTCAGGTTGGGTTTAGGAGTTTGTATTTCAGGTTGGGTTTAGGGGTTTGTATTTAAGGTTAGCTTTAGGGTTAGATTTCAGGTTGGGTTTAGGGGTTTGTATTTCAGGTTAGCTTTAGGGTTAGATTTCAGGTTGGGTTTAGGGGTTTGTATTTAAGGTTAGCTTTAGGGTTAGATTTCAGGTTAGTTTTAGGGGTTTGTATTTAAGGTTAGCTTTAGGGTTAGATTTCAGGTTAGGTTTAGGGGTTTGTATTTCAGGTTGGGTTTAGGGGTTTGTATTTAAGGTTAGCTTTAGGTTTAGATTTCAGGTTGGGTTTAGGGGTTTGTATTTCAGGTTGGGTTTAGGGGTTTGTATTTAAGGTTAGCTTTAGGGTTAGATTTCAGGTTAGGTTTAGGGGTTTGTATTTCAGGTTAGGTTTAGGGGTTTGTATTTAAGGTTAGCTTTAGGGTTAGATTTCAGGTTAGGTTTAGGGGTTTCTATTTAAGGTTAGCTTTAGGGTTAGATTTCAGGTTAGGTTTAGGGGTTTGTATTTAAGGTTAGCTTTAGGGTTAGATTTCAGGTTAGGTTTAGGGGTTTGTATTTAAGGTTAGCTTTAGGGTTAGATTTCAGGTTGGGTTTAGGGGTTTTGTATTTAAGGTTAGCTTAAGGGTTAGATTTCAGGTTAGGTTTAGGGGTTTGTATTTAAGGTTAGCTTTAGGGTTAGATTTCAGGTTAGGTTTAGGGGTTTGCATTTAAGGTTAGCTTTAGGGTTAGATTTCAGGTTAGGTTTAGGGGTTTGTATTTAAGGTTAGCTTTAGGGATAGATTTCAGGTTAGGTTTAGGGGTTTGTATTTAAGGTTAGCTTTAGGGTTAGATTTCAGGTTAGGGTTAGGGGTTTGTATTTAAGGTTAGCTTTAGGGTTAGATTTCAGGTTAGGTTTAGGGGTTTGTATTTGAGGTTAGCTTTAGGGTTAGATTTCAGGTTGGGTTTAGGGGTTTGTATTTAAGGTTAGCTTTAGGGTTAGATTTCAGGTTAGGTTTAGGGGTTTGTATTTAAGGTTAGCTTTAGGGTTAGATTTCAGGTTGGGTTTAGGGGTTTGTATTTAAGGTTAGCTTTAGGGTTAGATTTCAGGTTAGGTTTAGGGTTAGATTTCAGGTTAGGTTTAGGGGTTTGTATTTCAGGTTAGGTTTAGGGTTTGTATTTAAGGTTAGCTTTAGGGTTAGATTTCAGGTTAGCTTTAGGGTTAGATTTCAGGTTAGGTTTAGGGTTAAATTTCACGTTAGGTTTAGGGGTTTGTATTTCAGGTTAGGTTTAGGGGTTTGTATTTAAGGTTAGCATTAGGGTTAGATTTCAGGTTAGCTTTAGGGTTAGATTTCAGGTTAGCTTTAGGGTTAGATTTCAGGTTAGGTTTAGGGTTAGATTTCAGGTTAGGTTTAGGGGTTTGTATTTCAGGTTAGCTTTAGGGGTTTGTATTTAAGGTTAGCTTTAGGGTTAGATTTCAGGTTGGGTTTAGGGGTTTGTATTTAAGGTTAGCTTTAGGGTTAGATTTCAGGTTGGGTTTAGGGGTTTGTATTTAAGGTTAGCTTTAGGGTTAGATTTCAGGTTGGGTTTAGGGGTTTGTATTTAAGGTTAGCTTTAGGTTTAGATTTCAGGTTGGGTTTAGGGGTTTGTATTTCAGGTTGGGTTTAGGGGTTTGTATTTAAGGTTAGCTTTAGGGTTAGATTTCAGGTTAGGTTTAGGGGTTTGTATTTCAGGTTAGGTTTAGGGGTTTGTATTTAAGGTTAGCTTTAGGGTTAGATCTCAGGTTAGGTTTAGGGGTTTCTATTTAAGGTTAGCTTTAGGGTTAGATTTCAGGTTAGGTTTAGGGGTTTGTATTTAAGGTTAGCTTTAGGGTTAGATTTCAGGTTAGGTTTAGGGGTTTGTATTTAAGGTTAGCTTTAGGGTTAGATTTCAGGTTGGGTTTAGGGGTTTTGTATTTAAGGTTAGCTTAAGGGTTAGATTTCAGGTTAGGTTTAGGGGTTTGTATTTAAGGTTAGCTTTAGGGTTAGATTTCAGGTTAGGATTAGGGGTTTGCATTTAAGGTTAGCTTTAGGGTTAGATTTCAGGTTAGGTTTAGGGGTTTGTATTTAAGGTTAGCTTTAGGGATAGATTTCAGGTTAGGTTTAGGGGTTTGTATTTATTGTTAGCTTTAGGGTTAGATTTCAGGTTGGGTTTAGGGGTTTGTATTTAAGGTTAGCTTTAGGGTTAGATTTCAGGTTAGGTTTAGGGGTTTGTATTTAAGGTTAGCTTTAGGGTTAGATTTCAGGTTGGGTTTAGGGGTTTGTATTTAAGGTTAGCTTTAGGGTTAGATTTCAGGTTAGGTTTAGGGTTATATTTCAGGTTAGGTTTAGGGGTTTGTATTTCAGGTTAGGTTTAGGGGTTTGTATTTAAGGTTAGCTTTACGGTTAGATTTCAGGTTAGCTTTAGGGTTAGATTTCAGGTTAGGTTTAGGGTTAAATTTCAGTTTAGGTTTAGGGGTTTGTATTTCAGGTTAGGTTTAGGGGTTTGTATTTAAGGTTAGCTTTAGGGTTAGATTTCAGGTTAGCTTTAGGGTTAGATTTCAGGTTAGCTTTAGGGATAGATTTCAGGTTAGGTTTAGGGGTTTGTATTTATTGTTAGCTTTAGGGTTAGATTTCAGGTTGGGTTTAGGGGTTTGTATTTAAGGTTAGCTTTAGGGTTAGATTTCAGGTTAGGTTTAGGGGTTTGTATTTAAGGTTAGCTTTAGGGTTAGATTTCAGGTTGGGTTTAGGGGTTTGTATTTAAGGTTAGCTTTAGGGTTAGATTTCAGGTTAGGTTTAGGGTTATATTTCAGGTTAGGTTTAGGGGTTTGTATTTCAGGTTAGGTTTAGGGGTTTGTATTTAAGGTTAGCTTTACGGTTAGATTTCAGGTTAGCTTTAGGGTTAGATTTCAGGTTAGGTTTAGGGTTAAATTTCAGTTTAGGTTTAGGGGTTTGTATTTCAGGTTAGGTTTAGGGGTTTGTATTTAAGGTTAGCTTTAGGGTTAGATTTCAGGTTAGCTTTAGGGTTAGATTTCAGGTTAGCTTTAGGGTTAGATTTCAGGTTAGGTTTAGGGTTAGATTTCAGGTTAGCTTTAGGGATAGATTTCAGGTTAGGTTTAGGGGTTTGTATTTATTGTTAGCTTTAGGGTTAGATTTCAGGTTGGGTTTAGGGGTTTGTATTTAAGGTTAGCTTTAGGGTTAGATTTCAGGTTAGGTTTAGGGGTTTGTATTTAAGGTTAGCTTTAGGGTTAGATTTCAGGTTGGGTTTAGGGGTTTGTATTTAAGGTTAGCTTTAGGGTTAGATTTCAGGTTAGGTTTAGGGTTATATTTCAGGTTAGGTTTAGGGGTTTGTATTTCAGGTTAGGTTTAGGGGTTTGTATTTAAGGTTAGCTTTACGGTTAGATTTCAGGTTAGCTTTAGGGTTAGATTTCAGGTTAGGTTTAGGGTTAAATTTCAGTTTAGGTTTAGGGGTTTGTATTTCAGGTTAGGTTTAGGGGTTTGTATTTAAGGTTAGCTTTAGGGTTAGATTTCAGGTTAGCTTTAGGGTTAGATTTCAGGTTAGCTTTAGGGTTAGATTTCAGGTTAGGTTTAGGGTTAGATTTCAGGTTAGGTTTAGGGGTTTGTATTTCAGGTTAGCTTTAGGGGTTTGTATTTAAGGTTAGCTTTAGGGTTAGATTTCAGGTTGGGTTTAGGGGTTTGTAGTTAAGGTTAGCTTTAGGGTTAGATTTCAGGTTGGGTTTAGGGGTTTGTATTTAAGGTTAGCTTTAGGGTTAGATTTCAGGTTGGGTTTAGGGGTTTGTATTTAAGGTTAGCTTTAGGGTTAGATTTCAGGTTGGGTTTAGGAGTTTGTATTTCAGGTTGGGTTTAGGGGTTTGTATTTAAGTTTAGCTTTAGGGTTAGATTTCAGGTTGGGTTTAGGGGTTTGTATTTCAGGTTAGCTTTAGGGTTAGATTTCAGGTTAGTTTTAGGGGTTTGTATTTCAGGTTGGGTTTAGGGGTTTGTATTTAAGGTTAGCTTTAGGGTTAGATTTCAGGTTGGGTTTAGGGGTTTGTTTTTCAGGTTGGGTTTAGGGGTTTGTATTTAAGGTTAGCTTTAGGGTTAGATTTCAGGTTGGGTTTAGGGGTTTGTATTTCAGGTTAGGTTTAGGGGTTTGTATTTAAGGTTAGCTTTAGGGTTAGATTTCAGGTTAGCTTTAGGGTTAGATTTCAGGTTGGGTTTAGGGGTTTGTATTTAAGGTTAGCTTTAGGGTTATATTTCAGGTTAGCTTTAGCGTTAGATTTCAGGTTAGCTTTAGGGTTAGATTTCAGGTTAGCTTTAGGGTTAGATTTCAGGTTAGCTTTAGGGTTAGATTTCAGGTTGGGTTTAGGGTTAGATTTCAGGTTAGCTTTAGGGTTAGATTTCAGGTTAGCTTTAGGGTTAGATTTCAGGTTAGCTTTAGGGTTAGATTTCAGGTTAGCTTTAGGGTTAGATTTCAGGTTAGGTTTAGGGTTAGATTTCAGGTTAGCTTTAGGGTTAGATTTCAGGTTAGGTTTAGGGTTAGATTTCAGGTTAGCTTTAGGGTTAGGCGTTTGGGAAAATAGGATTTTGAAAGGGAGTACATTTTTTGGTCCCCACAAGGATAGTAAAACAAACATGTGTGTGTGTGTGTGTGTGTGTGTGCATGTGCGTGTGCGTGTTTGTGGGTGTGTGTATAGAACTGTAGGTGACGAATGTTGTTTTTAGATGTCAGAGCTGAGAGGGAATCTGACACACTCAAATCTCTCTGCAGACGTTCCAAAAATAAACAACGAAAACAAACAAAAAAAATCCCTCTTCTGGTGGTGTGTTTGTATTTGAAGTGTTGTTTGTGTGTGTGCGAGCGTGAGTTTGTGTATTTTTACATCAGTGGAAAACCTCTAGCTAGGTCATTCGAGGCTAGTGAGGGGAGGGCGGCTCATACTAATGGCTGGAATAGAGTAAATGGAATGGCATTTAACACATGGAAATGGTTGGATGTGTTTGATACCATTCCACTGATTCAATTCTAGCCATTACTATGAGCCTGTCCTCCCCAATTAAGGTTCCACCAGCCTGTGCTAGGATTTCACCACGAGATCCCTTCCCTCCCTCCCTCTCATCTACCTGCCTCTCTTATCAGCAGCTTCAAAGCTCCTCGGCAGGACATAAACTCTCCAACTGTCACTCCTCTGTTCCTCTCCTCCTCACTTCTCCTTTCTCTCCATCAGACTTAGAGAAGGTTCACTCTGAATATTTTTTCTCACCCTCATCAACCTGTCATCTCCTATAGTACCTCTATGTAACGTCTATCTCTACTCTCTGTAGCATCTCTTTCTACTCTCTACTCTCTGTAACGTCTATCTCTCATCTTTACTCTCTGTAACGTCTATCTCTCATCTTTACTCTCTGTAACTCCTATCTCTCCTCTCTATTCTCTGTAACAACTATCTCTACTTTCGACTCTCTGTAACTTCTATCTGTCCTCTCTACCCTCTGTAACTTCTATCTCTACTTTCGACTCTCTGTAACTTCTATCTCTACTCTCTACTCTCTGTAACGTATATCTCTACTCTCTGTAACGTCTATCTCTCCTCTACTCTCTGTAATGACTATCTCTCCTCTCTACTCTCTGTAACATCTATCTCTACTCTCTGTAACTTCTATCTCTCCGCTCTGTAACTTCCATATCTCCTCTCTACTCTCTGTAACGTCTATCTCTCCCCTCTACTCTGCAACTTCTATCTCTCCTCTCTACTCTCTGTAACGTCTATCTCTCCTCTCTACTCTCTGTAACTTCTATCTCTACTCTCTACTCTCTGTAACGTCTATCTCTCTTCTAGTCTCTGTAATGTCTATCTCTCCTCTCTACTCTCTGTAACGTCTCTCTCCTTTCTACTCTCTGTAACGTCTATCTCTACTCTCTGTAACGTCTATCTCTCCTCTCTACTCTCTGTAACGTCTATCTCTACTCTTTGTAATGTCTATCTCTCCTCTCTACTCTCTGTAACTTCTATCTCTACTCTCTACTCTCTGTAACGTATATCTCTACTCTCTGTAACGTCTATCTCTCCTCTACTCTCTGTAATGACTATCTCTCCTCTCTTCTCTCTGTAACATCTATCTCTACTCTCTGTAACTTCTATCTCTCCGCTCTGTAACTTCCATATCTCCTCTCTACTCTCTGTAACGTCTATCTCTCCCCTCTACTCTCTGCAACTTCTATCTCTCCTCTATACTCTCTGTAACGTCTATCTCTCCTCTCTACTCTCTGTAACTTCTATCTCTACTCTCTACTCTCTGTAACGTCTATCTCTCTTCTAGTCTCTGTAATGTCTATCTCTCCTCTCTACTCTCTGTAACGTCTCTCTCCTTTCTACTCTCTGTAACGTCTATCTCTACTCTCTGTAACGTCTATCTCTCCTCTCTACTCTCTGTAACGTCTATCTCTACTCTTTGTAATGTCTATCTCTCCTCTCTACTCTCTGTAACTTCTATCTCTCCTCTCTACTCTCTGTAACGTCTATCTCTATTCTCTACTCTGTAACTTCTATATCTCCTCTCTACTCTCTTTATTAACGTATATCTCTCCTCTCTATTCTCTGTAACGTCTATCTCTACTCTCTGTAACGTCTATCTCTCCTCTCTACTCTCTGTAACGTCTATCGCTACTCTTTGTAATGTCTATCTCTCCTCTCTACTCTCTGTAACGTCTATCTCTATTCCCTACTCTCTGTAACTTCTATCTCTCCTCTCTACTCTCTTTAATGTATATCTCTCCTCTCTACACTCTGTAACTTCTATCTCTACTCTCTACTCTCTGTAACGTCTCACTCTCCTTTCTCCTCTCTGTAATGTCTCTCTCTCTCCTTTCTACTCCCTGTAATGTCTCACTCTCCTCTCTGCTCTCTGTAACATCTATCTCTGCTCTCTACTGTCTCTAATGTCTATCTCTTTTCTATGTAACGTCTCTCTCTCCTCTATACTCTCTGTAATGTCTATCTCACCTCTCCGTAACGTCTCACTCTCCTCTCTACTCTCTGTAACGTCTATCTCTTCTCTCTTTAATGTCTCTCTCCTCTCTACTCTCTGTAACGTCTATCTCTCCTCTCTACTCTCTGTAACTTCTATCTATACTTTTTGTAACGTCTATCTCTCCTCTCTACTCTCTGTAACGTCTCACTCTCCTCTCTACTCTCTGTAACGTCTATCTCTCCTCTACTCTCTGTAATGTCTATCTCTCCTCTCTACTCTATGTAACGTCTATCTCTACTCTCTGTAACTTCTAAATCTCCGCTCTGTAACTTCCATATCTCCTCTCTACTCTCTGCAACTTCTATCTCTCCTCTCTACTCTCTGTAACTTCTATCTCTACTCTCTACTCTCTGTAACGTCTATCTCTCCTCTCTACTCTCTGTAACTTCTATCTCTACTCTCTACTCTCTGTAACGTCTATCTCTACTCTCTGTAACGTCTATCTCTCCTCTACTCTCTGTAACGTCTATCTCTCCTCTCTTCTCTCTGTAATGTCTATCTCTCTTTTCTACTCTCTGTAACGTCTCACTCTCCTCTCTACTCTCTGTAACGTCTATGTCTTTTCTATGTAACGTATCACTCTCCTCTCTACTCTCTGTAACGTCTCTCTATACTCTCTGTAATGTCTCACTCTCCACTCTACTCTCTGTAACGTCTCACTCTCCTCTCTACTCTCAGTAACGTCTATCTCTCCTCTCTAATCTCTGTAACGTCTATCTCTACTCTTTGTAACGTCTCTCTCTCCTCTCTACTCTCTGTAACGTCTATCTCTCCTCTCTACTCTCTGTAACGTCTACCTCTACTCTTTGTAACGTTTCTCTCTCCTCTCTACTCTCTCTAACATCTATCTTTCCTCTCGACTCTCTGTAACGTCTATCTGTCCTCTCTACTCTCTGTAATGTCTTTCTCTCCTCTCTACTCTATGTAACTTATGTCTCTCCTCTCTACTCTCTGTAACATACATCTCTCCTCTTTACTCTCTGCAACATCTATCTCTTCTCTCTGTAGCGTCTATCTCTAATCTCTAACCTCTGTTATGTCTATCTCTACTCTCTGTAACATACATCTCTCCTCTCTACTCTCTGTAACTTCTATCTCTCCTCTCTACTCTCTGTAACTTCCATCTCTACTCTCTACTCTCTGTAACGTCTATCTCGCCTCTCTACTCTCTGTAATGTCTATCTCTCCTCTCTACTCTCTATAACATATTTCTTTCCTCTCTATTCTCTGCTCTCTTTAACGTCTTTCTCTCCTCTCTGCTCTCTGTAACGTCTATCTCTCCTCTCTACTCTCTGTAACTTCTATCTCTACTTTCGACTCTCTGTAACTTCTATCTGTCCTCTCTACCCTCTGTAACTTCTATCTCTACTTTCGACTCTCTGTAACTTCTATCTCTACTCTCTACTCTCTGTAACGTATATCTCTACTCTCTGTAACGTCTATCTCTCCTCTACTCTCTGTAATGACTATCTCTCCTCTCTACTCTCTGTAACATCTATCTCTACTCTCTGTAACTTCTATCTCTCCGCTCTGTAATTTCCATATCTCCTCTCTACTCTCTGTAACGTCTATCTCTCCCCTCTACTCTGCAACTTCTATCTCTCCTCTCTACTCTCTGTAACGTCTATCTCTCCTCTCTACTCTCTGTAACTTCTATCTCTACTCTCTACTCTCTGTAACGTCTATCTCTCTTCTAGTCTCTGTAATGTCTATCTCTCCTCTCTACTCTCTGTAACGTCTCTCTCCTTTCTACTCTCTGTAACGTCTATCTCTACTCTCTGTAACGTCTATCTCTCCTCTCTACTCTCTGTAACGTCTATCTCTACTCTTTGTAATGTCTATCTCTCCTCTCTACTCTCTGTAACTTCTATCTCTACTCTCTACTCTCTGTAACGTATATCTCTACTCTCTGTAACGTCTATCTCTCCTCTACTCTCTGTAATGACTATCTCTCCTCTCTTCTCTCTGTGACATCTATCTCTACTCTCTGTAACTTCTATCTCTCCGCTCTGTAACTTCCATATCTCCTCTCTACTCTCTGTAACGTCTATCTCTCCCCTCTACTCTCTGCAACTTCTATCTCTCCTCTCTACTCTCTGTAACGTCTATCTCTCCTCTCTACTCTCTGTAACTTCTATCTCTACTCTCTACTCTCTGTAACGTCTATCTCTCTTCTAGTCTCTGTAATGTCTATCTCTCCTCTCTACTCTCTGTAACGTCTCTCTCCTTTCTACTCTCTGTAACGTCTATCTCTACTCTCTGTAACGTCTATCTCTCCTCTCTACTCTCTGTAACGTCTATCTCTACTCTTTGTAATGTCTATCTCTCCTCTCTACTCTCTGTAACTTCTATCTCTCCTCTCTACTCTCTGTAACGTCTATCTCTATTCTCTACTCTGTAACTTCTATATCTCCTCTCTACTCTCTTTAACGTATATCTCTCCTCTCTACTCTCTGTAACGTCTATCTCTACTCTCTGTAACGTCTATCTCTCCTCTCTACTCTCTGTAACGTCTATCTCTACTCTTTGTAATGTCTATCTCTCCTCTCTACTCTCTGTAACGTCTATCTCTATTCCCTACTCTCTGTAACTTCTATCTCTCCTCTCTACTCTCTTTAATGTATATCTCTCCTCTCTACACTCTGTAACTTCTATCTATACTCTCTACTCTCTGTAACGTCTCACTCTCCTTTCTCCTCTCTGTAATGTCTCTCTCTCCTTTCTACTCCCTGTAATGTCTCACTCTCCTCTCTGCTCTCTGTAACATCTATCTCTGCTCTCTACTGTCTCTAATGTCTATCTCTTTTCTATGTAACGTCTCTCTCTCCTCTATACTCTCTGTAATGTCTATCTCACCTCTCTGTAACGTCTCACTCTCCTCTCTACTCTCTGTAACGTCTATCTCTTCTCTCTTTAATGTCTCTCTCCTCTCTACTCTCTGTAACGTCTATCTCTCCTCTCTACTCTCTGTAACTTCTATCTATACTTTTTGTAACGTCTCTCTCTCCTCTATACTCTCTGTAATGTCTATCTCACCTCTCTGTAACGTCTCACTCTCCTCTCTACTCTCTGTAACGTCTATCTCTTCTCTCTTTAATGTCTCTCTCCTCTCTACTCTCTGTAACGTCTATCTCTCCTCTCTACTCTCTGTAACTTCTATCTATACTTTTTGTAACGTCTATCTCTCCTCTCTACTCTCTGTAACGTCTCACTCTCCTCTCTACTCTCTGTAACGTCTATCTCTCCTCTACTCTCTGTAATGTCTATCTCTCCTCTCTACTCTATGTAACGTCTATCTCTACTCTCTGTAACTTCTATCTCTCCGCTCTGTAACTTCCATATCTCCACTCTACTCTCTGCAACTTCTATCTCTCCTCTCTACTCTCTGTAACTTCTATCTCTACTCTCTACTCTCTGTAACGTCTATCTCTCCTCTCTACTCTCTGTAACTTCTATCTCTACTCTCTACTCTCTGTAACGTCTATCTCTACTCTCTGTAACGTCTATCTCTCCTCTACTCTCTGTAACGTCTATCTCTCCTCTCTTCTCTCTGTAATGTCTATCTCTCTTTTCTACTCTCTGTAACGTCTCACTCTCCTCTCTACTCTCTGTAACGTCTATGTCTTTTCTATGTAACGTATCACTCTCCTCTCTACTCTCTGTAACGTCTCTCTCTACTCTCTGTAATGTCTCACTCTCCACTCTACTCTCTGTAACGTCTCACTCTCCTCTCTACTCTCAGTAACGTCTATCTCTCCTCTCTACTCTCTGTAACGTCTATCTCTACTCTTTGTAACGTCTCTCTCTCCTCTCTACTCTCTGTAACGTCTATCTCTATTCTCTACTCTGTAACTTCTATATCTCCTCTCTACTCTCTTTAACGTATATCTCTCCTCTCTACTCTCTGTAACGTCTATCTCTACTCTCTGTAACGTCTATCTCTCCTCTCTACTCTCTGTAACGTCTATCTCTACTCTTTGTAATGTCTATCTCTCCTCTCTACTCTCTGTAACGTCTATCTCTATTCCCTACTCTCTGTAACTTCTATCTCTCCTCTCTACTCTCTTTAATGTATATCTCTCCTCTCTACACTCTGTAACTTCTATCTATACTCTCTACTCTCTGTAACGTCTCACTCTCCTTTCTCCTCTCTGTAATGTCTCTCTCTCCTTTCTACTCCCTGTAATGTCTCACTCTCCTCTCTGCTCTCTGTAACATCTATCTCTGCTCTCTACTGTCTCTAATGTCTATCTCTTTTCTATGTAACGTCTCTCTCTCCTCTATACTCTCTGTAATGTCTATCTCACATCTCTGTAACGTCTCACTCCTCTCTACTCTCTGTAACGTCTATCTCTTCTCTCTTTAATGTCTCTCTCCTCTCTACTCTCTGTAACGTCTATCTCTCCTCTCTACTCTCTGTAACTTCTATCTATACTTTTTGTAACGTCTATCTCTCCTCTCTACTCTCTGTAACGTCTCACTCTCCTCTCTACTCTCTGTAACGTCTATCTCTCCTCTACTCTCTGTAATGTCTATCTCTCCTTTTTACTCTATGTAACGTCTATCTCTACTCTCTGTAACTTCTATCTCTCCGCTCTGTAACTTCCATATCTCCTCTCTACTCTCTGCAACTTCTATCTCTCCTCTCTACTCTCTGTAACTTCTATCTCTACTCTCTACTCTCTGTAACGTCTATCTCTTCTCTCTACTCTCTGTAACTTCTATCTCTACTCTCTACTCTCTGTAACGTCTATCTCTACTCTCTGTAACGTCTATCTCTCCTCTACTCTCTGTAACGTCTATCTCTCCTCTCTTCTCTCTGTAATGTCTATCTCTCTTTTCTACTATCTGTAACGTCTCACTCTCCTCTCTACTCTCTGTAACGTCTATGTCTTTTCTATGTAACGTATCACTCTCCTCTCTACTCTCTGTAACGTCTCTCTCTACTCTCTGTAATGTCTCACTCTCCTTTCTACTCCCTGTAATGTCTCACTCTCCTCTCTGCTCTCTGTAACATCTATCTCTGCTCTCTACTGTCTCTAATGTCTATCTCTTTTCTATGTAACGTCTCTCTCTCCTCTATACTCTCTGTAATGTCTATCTCACCTCTCTGTAACGTCTCACTCTCCTCTCTACTCTCTGTAACGTCTATCTCTTCTCTCTTTAATGTCTATCTCTCCTCTCTACTCTCTGTAACGTCTATCTCTCCTCTCTACTCTCTGTAACTTCTATCTATACTTTTTGTAACGTCTATCTCTCCTCTCTACTCTCTGTAACGTCTCACTCTCCTCTCTACTCTCTGTAACGTCTATCTCTCCTCTACTCTCTGTACTGTCTATCTCTCCTCTCTACTCTATGTAACGTCTATCTCTACTCTCTGTAACTTCTATCTCTCCGCTCTGTAACTTCCATATCTCCTCTCTACTCTCTGCAACTTCTATCTCTCCTCTCTACTCTCTGTAACTTCTATCTCTACTCTCTACTCTCTGTAACGTCTATCTCTCCTCTCTACTCTCTGTAACTTCTATCTCTACTCTCTACTCTCTGTAACGTCTATCTCTACTCTCTGTAACGTCTATCTCTCCTCTACTCTCTGTAACGTCTATCTCTCCTCTCTTCTCTCTGTAATGTCTATCTCTCTTTTCTACTCTCTGTAACGTCTCACTCTCCTCTCTACTCTCTGTAACGTCTATGTCTTTTCTATGTAACGTATCACTCTCCTCTCTACTCTCTGTAACGTCTCTCTCTACTCTCTGTAATGTCTCACTCTCCACTCTACTCTCTGTAACGTCTCACTCTCCTCTCTACTCTCAGTAACGTCTATCTCTCCTCTCTACTCTCTGTAACGTCTATCTCTACTCTTTGTAACGTCTCTCTCTCCTCTCTACTCTCTGTAACGTCTATCTCTCCTCTCTACTCTCTGTAACGTCTACCTCTACTCTTTGTAACGTTTCTCTCTCCTCTCTACTCTCTCTAACATCCATCTTTCCTCTCTACTCTCTGTAACGTCTATCTGTCCTCTCTACTCTCTGTAACGTATATCTCTACTCTCTGTAACGTCTATCTCTCCTCTACTCTCTGTAATGACTATCTCTCCTCTCTTCTCTCTGTGACATCTATCTCTACTCTCTGTAACTTCTATCTCTCCGCTCTGTAACTTCCATATCTCCTCTCTACTCTCTGTAACGTCTATCTCTCCCCTCTACTCTCTGCAACTTCTATCTCTCCTCTCTACTCTCTGTAACGTCTATCTCTCCTCTCTACTCTCTGTAACTTCTATCTCTACTCTCTACTCTCTGTAACGTCTATCTCTCTTCTAGTCTCTGTAATGTCTATCTCTCCTCTCTACTCTCTGTAACGTCTCTCTCCTTTCTACTCTCTGTAACGTCTATCTCTACTCTCTGTAACGTCTATCTCTCCTCTCTACTCTCTGTAACGTCTATCTCTACTCTTTGTAATGTCTATCTCTCCTCTCTACTCTCTGTAACTTCTATCTCTCCTCTCTACTCTCTGTAACGTCTATCTCTATTCTCTACTCTGTAACTTCTATATCTCCTCTCTACTCTCTTTAACGTATATCTCTCCTCTCTACTCTCTGTAACGTCTATCTCTACTCTCTGTAACGTCTATCTCTCCTCTCTACTCTCTGTAACGTCTATCTCTACTCTTTGTAATGTCTATCTCTCCTCTCTACTCTCTGTAACGTCTATCTCTATTCCCTACTCTCTGTAACTTCTATCTCTCCTCTCTACTCTCTTTAATGTATATCTCTCCTCTCTACACTCTGTAACTTCTATCTATACTCTCTACTCTCTGTAACGTCTCACTCTCCTTTCTCCTCTCTGTAATGTCTCTCTCTCCTTTCTACTCCCTGTAATGTCTCACTCTCCTCTCTGCTCTCTGTAACATCTATCTCTGCTCTCTACTGTCTCTAATGTCTATCTCTTTTCTATGTAACGTCTCTCTCTCCTCTATACTCTCTGTAATGTCTATCTCACCTCTCTGTAACGTCTCACTCTCCTCTCTACTCTCTGTAACGTCTATCTCTTCTCTCTTTAATGTCTCTCTCCTCTCTACTCTCTGTAACGTCTATCTCTCCTCTCTACTCTCTGTAACTTCTATCTATACTTTTTGTAACGTCTATCTCTCCTCTCTACTCTCTGTAACGTCTCACTCTCCTCTCTACTCTCTGTAACGTCTATCTCTCCTCTACTCTCTGTAATGTCTATCTCTCCTTTCTACTCTATGTAACGTCTATCTCTACTCTCTGTAACTTCTAAATCTCCGCTCTGTAACTTCCATATCTCCTCTCTACTCTCTGCAACTTCTATCTCTCCTCTCTACTCTCTGTAACTTCTATCTCTACTCTCTACTCTCTGTAACGTCTATCTCTCCTCTCTACTCTTTGTAACTTCTATCTCTACTCTCTACTCTCTGTAACGTCTATCTCTACTCTCTGTAACGTCTATCTCTCCTCTACTCTCTGTAACGTCTATTTCTCCTCTCTTCTCTCTGTAATGTCTATCTCTCTTTTCTACTATCTGTAACGTCTCACTCTCCTCTCTACTCTCTGTAACGTCTATGTCTATTCTATGTAACGTATCACTCTCCTCTCTACTCTCTGTAACGTCTCTCTCTACTCTCTGTAATGTCTCACTCTCCTTTCTACTCCCTGTAATGTCTCACTCTCCTCTCTGCTCTCTGTAACATCTATCTCTGCTCTCTACTGTCTCTAATGTCTATCTCTTTTCTATGTAACGTCTCTCTCTCCTCTATACTCTCTGTAATGTCTATCTCACCTCTCTGTAACGTCTCACTCTCCTCTCTACTCTCTGTAACGTCTATCTCTTCTCTCTTTAATGTCTATCTCTCCTCTCTACTCTCTGTAACGTCTATCTCTCCTCTCTACTCTCTGTAACTTCTATCTATACTTTTTGTAACGTCTATCTCTCCTCTCTACTCTCTGTAACGTCTCACTCTCCTCTCTACTCTCTGTAACGTCTATCTCTCCTCTACTCTCTGTAATGTCTATCTCTCCTCTCTACTCTATGTAACGTCTATCTCTACTCTCTGTAACGTCTATCTCTCCTCTACTCTCTGTAACGTCTATCTCTCCTCTCTTCTCTCTGTAATGTCTATCTCTCTTTTCTACTCTCTGTAACGTCTCACTCTCCTCTCTACTCTCTGTAACGTCTATGTCTTTTCTATGTAACGTATCACTCTCCTCTCTACTCTCTGTAACGTCTCTCTCTACTCTCTGTAATGTCTCACTCTCCACTCTACTCTCTGTAACGTCTCACTCTCCTCTCTACTCTCAGTAACGTCTATCTCTCCTCTCTACTCTCTGTAACGTCTATCTCTACTCTTTGTAACGTCTCTCTCTCCTCTCTACTCTCTGTAACGTCTATCTCTATTCTCTACTCTGTAACTTCTATATCTCCTCTCTACTCTCTTTAACGTATATCTCTCCTCTCTACTCTCTGTAACGTCTATCTCTACTCTCTGTAACGTCTATCTCTCCTCTCTACTCTCTGTAACGTCTATCTCTACTCTTTGTAATGTCTATCTCTCCTCTCTACTCTCTGTAACGTCTATCTCTATTCCCTACTCTCTGTAACTTCTATCTCTCCTCTCTACTCTCTTTAATGTATATCTCTCCTCTCTACACTCTGTAACTTCTATCTATACTCTCTACTCTCTGTAACGTCTCACTCTCCTTTCTCCTCTCTGTAATGTCTCTCTCTCCTTTCTACTCCCTGTAATGTCTCACTCTCCTCTCTGCTCTCTGTAACATCTATCTCTGCTCTCTACTGTCTCTAATGTCTATCTCTTTTCTATGTAACGTCTCTCTCTCCTCTATACTCTCTGTAATGTCTATCTCACATCTCTGTAACGTCTCACTCTCCTCTCTACTCTCTGTAACGTCTATCTCTTCTCTCTTTAATGTCTCTCTCCTCTCTACTCTCTGTAACGTCTATCTCTCCTCTCTACTCTCTGTAACTTCTATCTATACTTTTTGTAACGTCTATCTCTCCTCTCTACTCTCTGTAACGTCTCACTCTCCTCTCTACTCTCTGTAACGTCTATCTCTCCTCTACTCTCTGTAATGTCTATCTCTCCTTTTTACTCTATGTAACGTCTATCTCTACTCTCTGTAACTTTTATCTCTCCGCTCTGTAACTTCCATATCTCCTCTCTACTCTCTGCAACTTCTATCTCTCCTCTCTACTCTCTGTAACTTCTATCTCTACTCTCTACTCTCTGTAACGTCTATCTCTCCTCTCTACTCTCTGTAACTTCTATCTCTACTCTCTACTCTCTGTAACGTCTATCTCTACTCTCTGTAACGTCTATCTCTCCTCTACTCTCTGTAACGTCTATCTCTCCTCTCTTCTCTCTGTAATGTCTATCTCTCTTTTCTACTATCTGTAACGTCTCACTCTCCTCTCTACTCTCTGTAACGTCTATGTCTTTTCTATGTAACGTATCACTCTCCTCTCTACTCTCTGTAACGTCTCTCTCTACTCTCTGTAATGTCTCACTCTCCTTTCTACTCCCTGTAATGTCTCACTCTCCTCTCTGCTCTCTGTAACATCTATCTCTGCTCTCTACTGTCTCTAATGTCTATCTCTTTTCTATGTAACGTCTCTCTCTCCTCTATACTCTCTGTAATGTCTATCTCACCTCTCTGTAACGTCTCACTCTCCTCTCTACTCTCTGTAACGTCTATCTCTTCTCTCTTTAATGTCTATCTCTCCTCTCTACTCTCTGTAACGTCTATCTCTCCTCTCTACTCTCTGTAACTTCTATCTATACTTTTTGTAACGTCTATCTCTCCTCTCTACTCTCTGTAACGTCTCACTCTCCTCTCTACTCTCTGTAACGTCTATCTCTCCTCTACTCTCTGTACTGTCTATCTCTCCTCTCTACTCTATGTAACGTCTATCTCTACTCTCTGTAACTTCTATCTCTCCGCTCTGTAACTTCCATATCTCCTCTCTACTCTCTGCAACTTCTATCTCTCCTCTCTACTCTCTGTAACTTCTATCTCTACTCTCTACTCTCTGTAACGTCTATCTCTCCTCTCTACTCTCTGTAACTTCTATCTCTACTCTCTACTCTCTGTAACGTCTATCTCTACTCTCTGTAACGTCTATCTCTCCTCTACTCTCTGTAACGTCTATCTCTCCTCTCTTCTCTCTGTAATGTCTATCTCTCTTTTCTACTCTCTGTAACGTCTCACTCTCCTCTCTACTCTCTGTAACGTCTATGTCTTTTCTATGTAACGTATCACTCTCCTCTCTACTCTCTGTAACGTCTCTCTCTACTCTCTGTAATGTCTCACTCTCCACTCTACTCTCTGTAACGTCTCACTCTCCTCTCTACTCTCAGTAACGTCTATCTCTCCTCTCTACTCTCTGTAACGTCTATCTCTACTCTTTGTAACGTCTCTCTCTCCTCTCTACTCTCTGTAACGTCTATCTCTCCTCTCTACTCTCTGTAACGTCTACCTCTACTCTTTGTAACGTTTCTCTCTCCTCTCTACTCTCTCTAACATCCATCTTTCCTCTCTACTCTCTGTAACGTCTATCTGTCCTCTCTACTCTCTGTAATGTCTATCTCTCCTCTCTACTCTATGTAACTTATGTCTCTCCTCTCTACTCTCTGTAACATACATCTCTCCTCTTTACTCTCTGCAACATCTATCTCTTCTCTCTGTAGCGTCTATCTCTAATCTCTAACCTCTGTTATGTCTATCTCTACTCTGTAACATACATCTCTCCTCTCTACTCTCTGTAACTTCTATCTCTCCTCTCTACTTTCTGTAACTCCTATCTCTACTCTCTACTCTCTGTAACTTCTATCTCTCCTCTCTACTCTCTGTAACTTCCATCTCTACTCTCTACTCTCTGTAACGTCTATCTCGCCTCTCTACTCTCTGTAATGTCTATCTCTCCTCTCTACTCTCTATAAAATATTTCTTTCCTCTCTATTCTCTGCTCTCTGTAACGTCTTTCTCTCCTCTCTGGTCTCTGTAACGTCTATCTCTCCTCTCTACTCTCTGTAACTTCTATCTCTACTCTCTACTCTGTAACTTCTATCTCTCCTCTCAATTCTCTTTAACATACATCTCTCCTCTCTAGTCTCTGTAACGTCTATCTCTACTCTCTAGTCTCTGTAACGTCTATCTCTCCTCTCTACTCTCTGTAACGTCTATCTCTCCTCTCTACTCTGTAGCTTCTATCTCTCCTCTCTACTCTCTGTAACATCTATCTTTCCTCTCTACTCTCTACTCTCTGTAATGTCTATCTCTCCTCTCTACTCTCTGTAACATCTATCTTTCCTATCTACTCTCTACTCTCTGTCTCTCTCTCCTCTCTGCTCTCTGTAACGTTTATCTTTCCTCTCTACTCTCTACTCTATGTAATGTATATCTCTCTTTTCTACTCTGTTTCATCTATCTCTCTACTCTTTCTCTTGTTGTCTTCTGTCTCAGGTCTCTATTACTCACACTGTAGTCTGAGAGAGAAAGTGAGATACAGAGGGAGAGAGGGAGTGAGAGAGGAAGAGGGGGAGGGGCAGGGAGTGAGAGAAAGAGACAGATAATGTGAGTGAGAGTTAGTACTTTGTTCATTTCTGCACTAAATGGTTTTGTACCAAGTATCCTCTTGACAATGTAAAATGTTACTGTTGCATGTCTGTTTATTGGACACACACACACACACACACACACACACACACACACACACACACACACACACACACACACACAGAGAGAGAGAGAGAGCACAGAGTGATTCCCTGACATATGCGTTTTTCCTAGCATATCTTTGATGAGCGAGAGGCTGGTGAGGGTAAGAGAGAGATCAAACACCGCAACAGTAAAACTATAGCTATTACTCTGTGCACCTGAGGGAGGGAGGTAAGCAAGGAAGGGGGAGATAGAGGGAAATGAGAGAGGGAGAAAGAGAGAGAGAAGAGACAGAGGGAGGAAGAAAAGGAGAGTATGGGGGAGAGGGAAAGAGAAAGAGGTGTGTGTGGGTGCATGTGTAAATGTATCAGGTTCAGCAGAACAGTAATTCTAAGCAGAGCTGATTTGAATGAGTTTAGGGAGAAAGGGATTGTTCAGGTAATATGGTTTAATAAGATATAATTCACAGGGGTGTGTGTGTGTGGTTATGAGTGTATGTTTGTATGCATGAATGAGCCTGTGCAAGGCCTGTGTGTGTGTGGGAGTGTAATAGGTTTTAATAAGATAGGATTCACAGGGGGGAAATACTGGAATACTAGTTTATTTTTCATACAGCACAAGGGAGGTTGTGTGTGTGTGTGTGGCAAGGGATTACTTTTCCTTTGTTGTCAGAGGCTCTGTAAATTAATAATTTAATAATGGAGGGAAGGTGATTAGAAAAACTCCTTCAGCTCTCTGCCTTTCCTTTCAGCACTTTGTTCAGATGTTTGTGTATGGTGTGTGTGTGTGTGTGTGTGTGTGTGTGTGTGTGTGTGTGTGTGTGTGTGTGTGTGTGTGTGTGTGTGTGTGTGTGTGTCCATTCGTGTGCATGTACGATAGAACACGTATGTGAGATAAAATAACACATTTTATAGATTTATTCACACTTTGGAAAAGGATGAAAAGAGAAGAGAGATATTTAAGTCTTTCAGCTTCATCACATATTTCACTCTTAGTTTAGAAAAATGTGTGTGTATGTGTGCGGTATGTGTGTGTGTGTGTGTGTGTGTGTGTGTGTGTGTGTGTGTGTGTGTGTGTGTGTGTGTGTGTGTGTGTGTGTGTGTGTGTGTGTGTGTGTGTGTGTGTGTGCGTGTGTGTGTGTGTGTGGGTGTGTGTGTGTGCACCCTGCTAATGTCAGATTCAGTGGGAAGATCAATCATGTGATCTTAAGAAGCCCTAAGCTGTGGAATAATTCATAAGGTGTGTGTGTGTCTCGTTGGTCACCAGGTATAAACGACATTCCATAGAGTAGTCAGCCCTGTTTCTCCTCTCTGCTTCTCCCCCTGGACCTTCCTGCCTCCACCTCCTTCACAGCAAATAGCCTAAACAGAAGCATCATAGGAGAAACCCTGAGAGAACAGATGAGGGCTATAGAAGATATAGGAGTAATCAACGTCAGGCTGAGCTGTTCAATGAAAATATACTAGACATAGGTTGGGATACTGCCCCCGAGACAAAACTAAGGGCTGTTAACGCTCGCAAAGAGTGTTTGTGTGTGTGTGTGTGTGAGTGTGTGTGTGTGTGTGCTAGAGATATGAGATGTTGACATTGAAACGAGTGAACAACAGAGCCCAACGAGCCTGCTTTGAGTTGAGGCGCTTTGCGGTGCAGAGATTTTCCAGATTCTTATGGTCGGTCCACACTAGGAATGGATATTCTGCACCTTCTAGCCAGTGTCTTCATTCCTCTAGCGCCACCTTAAATGCAAGAAGTTCCCGGTTACCAACGTCATAGTTCCTCTTCGCGGGATTAAGACGATGGGAAAGGAAAGTGTAGGGATGCAGCTCTTGATCCTGGGCAGAACGCTGGGACAGGACGGCCCCCACTCCAACGCTTGAAGGGTCAACCTCCAGCACGAACTGATGGGATGGGTCTGGGTGGATTAAGATGGGGGCTGTAGTGAACCGATGCATGAGATCCGAAAACGCCCGGTCAGCAGCTGGGGACCACGTGAACGGAACCTTGGGTGAAGTGAGTGCAGAGATGGGGGAAGCCAGGGTGCTGTAGCCCCGAATGAACCGGTGGTAGAAATGAGCAAATCCTAGGAAACATTGCAGCTGCACGCTGGTTGTGGGTTGAGGCCACTCCGCCACAGCTCTCACCTTGGCCGGATCCATCTGAATGTTCCCGGCAGCAATGACATATCCCAGAAAGGAGATAGTGGAGCAAGGGAATTCACACTTCTCAGCCTTGACAAACAACTGGTTCTCCAGGAGGTAAGTAATGTACTTACATTCTGTAATCTTGCTCTGATTTGTCATCCTGAGAGTCCCAGAGATAAAATATTGTGCAGTTTTGTTTGAAAAAATAAATGTTTATATTCAAATGTAGGAACTGGGTTCTTTGACCCAACTGCTGTCTCTGGCTCGTGATGTCAAAAAAGCCTGGTAGTCGATACACGGGCACATGGTTTTATCCTTATTCTCCTCAAAGAACAACCCTGCACTGTCAGAGGAGGAAGAAGGACAAATGATCCCTGCCTCCAGAGAGTCCTCAATGTACCCTTCCATGGTCTTGGACTCCGGACAAGACAGGGAATAAAGCCGCCCCCGAGGTGGAGTAGTGCCAGGGAGGAGGTCAATGGCTCAGTCATAGGAGGAAGAGATGTGGCGCCGGCCTTGTTGAAAACCTCCCAGAGGTCCTGATACTCCACGGGAGTGGTGGAGAGATCCAAGGCTTTATCCAAGCCTGCAGGAGGACACCCAGAGAGATTTAGACTGGTCACCCCACAACAGGATAGCATGGAGAGGAGTACGACTAATGGGAGATGGGAAATTCCCTGTATGGCCCACCAGCATACCTATTGAAGAGCCTGGGCTTTTTACTGGACAGGTGGATATGTAAGGAAGTTCCACAATACAGACAGCTTTTAGAGCTCAGTCTGTGTTAACGTTCCTCAGGGGACAATCTAGCCCTGCCCAGTTGCATGGGTGCCAGAAGAAGCGAGGCAACAGTCCTCAATGATATCTGAGGGAACATGGGTGACATCGGATTCTCTTGGGAATGCAGGCTTCAGGGATTTCCAGGATTCTTAGGAGGCGAGGGGACAACCATGTACAGGCGCGTGTCCCCAGGAACAGACCTCCTCTCCCTACTGCGTTCCCGTAGTCACCCATCGATCCATATGGTCAAGGCTATGAGAGAGTTGAGGTCCAAGGGCAGCTCCCGGGCTGTGAGCTCGTCCTTAATTCCCTCCAATAATCCATGAATGAACGTGTCAAACAGGGATTCTGGGTTCCAGGTACTCTCGGCGGCTAAATTGTGAATGTCTACCACGTAGTCTGTCACACTACGGCAGTCTTTGATGCAGTTGAAGTAGCTTCCGAACTGCCTCTCTGCCAATAACAGAGAAACTAACACCTATTTTCGCCACAAAATCCTCCAGACTAAGGCAAGCAGTGAATTGTTGCTCCCACATGTCGTAGCCCAGGCAAGTGCCCTCCCAGACATTTGCATTATAAGATACACTATCTTTGAATGGTCCAACAGAAATGAAGAGGGCTGATGCTCAAAAATGAGGAAGCACTGGGAGAGAAATGCCCGGCAGGTTCCGGGATCCCCAGCGTAGCGCCCCGGTAGGAGCTAAGCGGGGTTCTCTGGTCGCCGGGGTTTGCTAGGGAGAAGGAACGCTGGTAGCAGGGTTACTGAGTCTGGGAGGTTTCTGTTGTGGCTTGCTGCCTAAAAGATAGTCTGCAGAATTTTTCCAAAATGCACTGACGGCATGGTCATGCTGTTCCGCCAAGGTGTGGAATCCTTCCATAAGGTTATTTAGTAACTCCTTGTGTCTTCCAATGGTGGCTTCTTGTGAGGAGACAGTGTTGCAGAGGTGGTCCGAGTCTGCTAGGTCAGTCATGGCCAATTCCTACTATCATGACTCAGGATGAGACCCAGATGCAGACACGTGAGGCAGATTGTTCAAGCCTCAGAGGTGTATTGAATAAACAGGGGCAGGCAAAAGGCAGGTCGAGGACAGGTAGGGCTTCGTAATCCTGGTGAGAGTTGGCAGACGTAGATGGCAGGCAGGCTCAGGGTTAGGACAGCCAAAACAGGTCGTAACCAGGGAGACTACAACAAAAAAAACAGAAAGAGGAAAGAACACGGAGAAAGACACTGGCACGACTTGACGGGACAAGACAAACTGGCAACAGGCAAACAGAAAACGCAGGTATAAATACACAGGGGATGATGGGGGAAAATGGGAGACACCTGGTGGGGGGTGGAGACAAGTACAAGACAGGTGAAACAGATCAGAGTGTGACAGGTCACGACTACTGCTGTGAGTGATATGCTTATAAACACGTCTTTGTCTCCTTTGTTGGAATGACAGATTGAGAGTAAAGAAGACAGAAACAAACAGTGAAATCAGACAGAATTGACTCTCCACAACAATACACGTCCACTCCCACACATCACTCTGCACTGTGTGGATACCGATAGTAGTACTAACAATACACCCAATGCCGTGTCACAGCAGGCAGGTCACCTGTGATATAAGTCAGTATTCAATGTCCATCCAACACTAGTCCTGGAGCTGAGATGACCACCAATATTTCTCCTGTTTCTGGATTGGTCTTGTAAACGCTGTTAGTCACGATGTGCTACTCCTGCGGAGTGTCATTTCTACAGACCTACTTAGAATTCAATGACTGTTTTTCCATGTCAAGATATCACTGAAATTCAAGGACTGTTTTCCATGTGAAAGTATCACTGTAATTCAAGGACTGTTTTTTCATCTGAAGATATCACTAAATGCACTGTGGAATACGGCTTGATTGTTTAGGTTTTGTTTACTTTTTTGTTAATTGAGGATTGTGAGGGTAATTGGTTGGAATGAAAGTAGTCACACACAGGGGGTCTCAGAGACCTTGTTTTATAACACACATGCATGCACGCACGTACACACAGACACACAGCTGGTCCAGCCTCCTCCCTGCAGCTATTATTCTGGCTGTTATCATCTGTATAAGCCCTCTCTTCTAGTGTGTGTGTTTGTGAGTTAACAGCTGTATCAGCATGATGGATAAACCCTTTCTGTTGTCTTATTATGGGAGTGTGTATGTGTGTATGTATTTGTGTGTGTTTGTGTGTGTGTGTGTGTGTGTGACGTTTCAGAACCAGGGGCCCACATCTCTGGTAAGTATTCACACAATCCATTTGGTCCCTGTGTATGACACACACACCGTTGTACTTGTCTGTATGTGTGTGCATGTGTGTGTCATTCTGTGTGTGTGTGTGTGTGTGCCATTCTGTCTGACTGTGTGTGTACACTGAGTTGTCATATCTGAATGCAAATGACTGGCTTGCCTGGGCAGCCTTCAGCAGGACTTAGCTCCCACAGCCGTCAGAAAACCCCAATGTGATTATCGTACTCTCACACAGACAGACAGAAACATACACGCTCAAACTTACACACACACACACACACACACACACACACACACACACACACACACACACACACACACACACACACACACACACACACACACACACACACACACACACACACACACACACACACACACACACTAAGGCAGTTGTTCATCCCTGTGTCTGAGCGTCAGGCTAAGGCAGCCATTTAGTGTCATTAACACCCAAATACCACCCCACAAACAAAGTGTGTGTGTGTGTACGTGTGTATGTGTTTGCACGTGAGTGTGTGTACGTAAGTGTGTGTATCTGTTGTGTCTCTTCCAGAACTTGCAAGTGTTTCTGAACATGGATCTGAGCTCGTTTCCTGGTTCACTACATTCTGTTCATAAATACTAATGACTGGAGAGGCTCTGTGTGTGTTTTCGTGTGTTTTTTTGGAGTTTTTGTGTGTGTGTGTTTATGTGTGTGTGCTTGCATATGCGTGTTTGCGTGTGTGTTTGAGCTTGGAGCGCCAAGTGGCTTCTTACGTACCGAGAAAGGAGATGCAATTCATTTGCAAGCATTAGCCAGAGTAATAAGGTCATGTGTACTGTACTGTTTATTTCTTTATGACATAGTAGTGTATGTGTGTTTGGGGGGTGATGGCGTGGTGTATAGATATGGAGAGAGGATGGAGAGAGTAGGGGGAAGAGGAGAGAGGAAGGAGAGAGAAAGGAGAAGGGAAGAGGAGCAAGGAAGGAGAGACAGGTTTTACTATTCACTCTGAAGAAAGAGGGAGAGCGAGAAAGAGAGAGAGAGAAAGAAAGGGAGAGAGGGGAGAGAGAGAGGGGGAGGGAGGGCGAGAGAGAGGGAGCAGGAGAGTGGGAGTGGAGAGAGAGAAGAGGGAGAGAAGAGAGAGAAGGAGAGAAGAAGAGAGACTTGCAGGGAGTAGATGAATGATCCTGTATTTCTTATCACGTCGCTGCACATGGTGTATGTGCGTATGAATGTGTGTATATGTACAGCTCTACATCCCGCCTTGCCTAATTCTCCCAGTAAATCTGTTTCCTCCCCTGTTTTCATTCCTCTCTCTCTCTTCTTCCATGTTCTATCTGTCTCTCTGTCTCTCTATCTCGCTGTCTCTTTTTCTCCCTCTCACTCTCCCTCTTTCTCTTTCTCTCTGTCTAGTTCTTTCTGTGTCTGTGTCTTTCTGTCTGAGAGGCTTTTCTGGTTGTTCGATTGAATAGCCATTGTGCTCCATGGTAATATTTCTAACAAATTACAAGCTGGATGTCTGCTGTGTAAACTGCCCTTCTTAGGAAAATGGTCAAATCAAATAACAGAGTTAGACCCCATATTGAAATATTGAGTGTTGCGGTGTATTGAAGTACAGAGAGTATTTGTGGTTTGAATGGGGCTGATCTGAGCCTACAGTCACACTGTCATGGCTGTTTTGTCTGTCTAGTCTGATTGAATATATGTGCACTTGTGTGTGTGTGTGTGTGTGTACACGTGTGTGCATTTGTGTATGTGTGTGTGATCATGGATAACATGCTCCAATCTAGTCTCGTCCACACAGTGTTTAGACAGAATAATCGCAATATGATTTGTTCCTGTTGACCGCACTGAGACGAGACATAATGTTCTAGAAGGTTGGAAAATGTTTTAGAATATTCTAGAAGGATATTTTGTATTATTGTCTAGCATTTTCGAGAATGTTCTAGCAGGTTGGAGAATGATCTAGACTATAGGGTTCTAGGTTATGTAATGTGCAAGAGTGTAGTAGGTTGGAGAATAATATAAAAGGTTGAAAAATGTATGAACAGGTTAAAGAATGTTCTACAGTGTTATAATAGTTACAGAATGTTTCTAATTCATACTATAGTGTTCTAACAGGTTGGAGAATATTCTCCACTATAGTGTTCTAACAGGTTGGAGAATATTCTCCACTATAGTGTTCTAACAGGTTGGAGAATATTCTCCACTATGGTGTTCTAACAGGTTGGAGAATATTCTCCACTATAGTGTTCTAACAGGTTGGAGAATATTCTCCACTATAGTGTTCTAACAGGTTGGAGAATGTTCTCCGCTAGTTGTTCTGACAGGTTGGAGAATATTCTCCACTATAGTTTTTTGACAGATTGGACAATGTTCTCCACTAGTGTTCTAACAGGATGGAGAATATTATCCACTATAGTGTTCTAACAGGTCGGAGAATATTCTACACTATAGCATTCTAACAGGTTGGACAATGTTCTCCACTAGTGTTCCTACAGGTTGGAGAATATTCTCCACTAGAGTGTTCTAAAGGTCAGAGAATGTTCTCCACTAGAGTGTTCTAACAGGTTGCAGAATGTTCTCCACTGGAGTGTTCTAACAAGTCGGAGAATGTTCTCCACTATAGTGTTCTAACAGGTTGGAGAATGTTCTTCACTAGAGTGTTCTAAAGGTCAGAGAATGTTCTCCACTAGAGTGTTCTAACAGGTTGCAGAATGTTCTCCACTGGAGTGTTCTAACAAGTCGGAGAATGTTCTCCACTATAGTGTTCTAACAGGTTGGAGAATCTTCTTCACTAGAGTGTTCTAAAGGTCAGAGAATGTTCTCCACTAGAGTGTTCTAACAGGTTGCAGAATGTTCTCCACTAGAGTGTTCTAATAGGTTGGCGAATGTTCTCCATTAGAGTATTCTCCACTATAGCGTCCTAACAGGTCGGAGAATATTCTCCACTAAAGTGTTCTAACAGGTCGGAGAATATTCTCCACTAGAGTGTTCTAACAGGTCGGAGATTGTTTTAAACTAGAGAGTTCTAACAGGTTGGAGAATATTCTCCACTATAGTTTTACAACAGGTCAGAGAATGTTCTCCACTTCTCACATCTGCTCCTGCCACGCCTTCTAGTGCTCATCCTGTGTCTGTCCTGGATTCCCCACTCTACACTCCCTTAGATTCCCCTCCGGACCTGCTTACCCTGTCCCCACACCTCTCGCTCCTGCCTCAGCCTCCGCACCTGGTTTCCGGCAGCCCGCCCAAGCTTCCCCTGGCCTGCACTCAATCTTCCCCCCGTGTTTCAATAAATACCTTGGCTATCTCATCCCAGTCTCCTCGTCTGAGTCTGCTCTTGGGTTCACTCGTTCCGTGTGACACCACTAGTGTTCTAACAGGTCAGAGAATGTTCTCCATTAGAGTTTTCTAATCAGTCTGAGAATATTCTCCACTATTAATAATTGAATGTAAAAATAACCATTAGGTTTCCATTAGGTTTAACTACTGTCCAAAATGTAATTAAGTAAAGTGTACACTACAGTGAACTAACAGGTTGGAGAATGTTCAAGATTGTTATAATAGGTTATGCCATGTTCCACACAACAGTTTTCCTACAGGTTGGAGAATGCTCTAGACTACAGTGTCAGTAGGTTAGAGTGCTGTAGGAGAATGTCTTAGCAGGTTAGAGAATGGAGGAATGTTCCAAACCTCCTCTTTGAGAGTTTCTATGAGTTCTGGTATTTGCTTGAGCCCTGCTCTAACACACATGTGCTGATTCTACTAATCAGCTATTCCTCAGAACCATGTTGAGCTGAGTCCCTGTAGGGGTTGGATGGGTGACTGGCCTGTGGTTTGGGTCAGGTTCTGATCACAGACTGATGTAAACACACCTCTCCCTCTCTTTCTCTACCTTTATCCGCAGACTGCAGCTCCCTCAATTCTCATTTCCTCTCCCTCGGGAATCTCTCTACTCTCCTTTCATCAAGGAGCAGATTTTTCCTGCATCCGCACTTCTCTCTCTAGCCCTGTTTATACATGGTTCTAACATGCTTCCTTTGTCCTGATCTTCATCATTCTGATTGTGCCCACATTTTTAGACAGGTGTAGACAATCAAATAACACATTGTGATCAGCCCACCTCCAGAGTTGGTCAGACACAAATTGTGTCAGGATATGTAGACAGACAGATCTGGACAGAGAAACCATTTAAATCATAATTATTCCGCCATATAAAATCATTGACAGGTGGCACCATTGACTTAAGGTGTCCTCATGCTTCAGTTCGGCTGGCACCTAGCCTAACTCGGCTAGCCGAACCGAACGAGTGCACTCGCATACTCACTTTAAGACCTTAGCTTGAGAAACAAATACAAATTGGCAATAGTACTGTTTGTCCATAGCCTCAAACTAGTCTGAATGAATCTAACAACTCAAGAAATCGTTAATTAATTTTGACGTTTTTGATGAAGAGATCTTAGTCGCGTAATTTTAGATGTTTGGTGCAGTATTTTTCAATTATAAAATATGCATGAAAACGAGTCATTTCTCATTGAATGCAAACAAAGACTTTATAGAAGAATCCCTGCTGTTGACCAATCACCGACGAAGGGGCGAAGACTTCGGCTTGCCTTCAGAAAAAAATTTGTGTGCCGAAGAACCAACAGAAAAACCCTCACCGAAGTCCAAAACAAACAATAATGTCACAAAATGTCGTCATTATATGTGCATGACCTCTACTGAACTGTTTTGACTGGGAAGCATACAGAAGCCTATATGGCATCAATATGTGCCTTAAAATAAATAGATATTATTTCAAAACAGTAGCTTTCAATTAATTTGCATACACGGAGGGAACAGAAAATCTGTTCACTGTGCAGGCACAGTGGACTGATATGAGACACATTTTAATACCATGTGTAGACATATTTCTGAATATGTGGACACAATCAGAATGTGGACAAGATCAGGACAAGGATGCATGTTAGCGCCAGGTATAAACTAGGCTTCTCTCTCTCCCTCCCCCATATCTCTCTCCATGGTAACGCTGCTCTTTTCACCAGGTTGAATTCCATTACTGTGTGTGTGCGTGTGCGTGTGTGTGTGTGTGTGTGTTTGCTCTTAGGCAGTGACGGGAGATGAAAAGGGTCAATGCTTTTTAAGCCTTTCACAGCATTCCTCCATTAACGCAGAGAGAGTAGGGGGAAGAGAGGGATGGAGAGAGAAAGGGATGCAGAGACACATGGACGAAGTGAAAGAGCATTAGAGAGATGGAGAGATGGAAAGACAGAGGGATGGAGAGAAAGGAATGTAAAACATATATAGATGGCGAGAAAGAGACGGTCATAACCGAGAGAGAGAGAGAGCGAGAGAGATGGAGAGATGGAAGAGAGAGAGAAAGAGAGAGAGACGGCAGAAAGAAGAAAAAGGAAGTGAGCAATAACAGTGACTCTTCAGAGAGTAGCCTGGCTGTCTGTAATGAGTTGGCTGCATCAGTCTTTCTCGCTCCCTCTCTTTTTATTCCTCTCTTTTTTTCTTTCTCTCCCTCTCTTTCAGTAAGCTACTATGTCCCCATGGAAACATGGGGACATAGACATAGTCTCTCCCTCTTGCCCTCCTCCCCCTCCTCTCCTCTCCCTATCTCCTCTCCCCCTCTCTCCCCCTCACACCCTCTTCCCCCCTCTCGTCATCCTCCCCCTCTCTCCCCCCTCGCCCTTCTCCTCCTCTTGCCCTCCTCCCCCTCTCTCCCCTCTCTCGCCTTCCTCCCCCTCTCTCCCCATCTTGCCCTCCTCCTGATCTCTCCCCCTCTTCTCCTCCTCCCCCTTTCTACCCCTCCTCCCCCTCTCGCACTCTTACATCATCCTCTCCCTCACACATCAGAGGATGCAGGTTCAATTGACTGATCACGTAAAATGGTCTCAAACGGTCTTTACACCAAAGCTGGACCTTTAGTCACACACACACACACGCGCAGGTGCACGTGCACACACACACACACACACACACACACACACACACACACGCACACACACACACACACACACACACACACACACACACACACACACACACACACACACACACACACACACACACACACACACACACACACACACACACACACACACACACACACACTATTTAGACCAAAGCTGGACCTTTTGCCAGCCCCAGGGAACATTTCTGTGTAAATGCTGATGTCACAGTCTGCTCTATGATGGCATCTACACTGATTGTAGTGTGTGTGTTTGTGTGTGTGTGTTTGTATGTTTGTGTTTGTGTGCGTGTGTGTGTGCGTGTGTGCATGTGTGTGGCCTCTGATGGCATCTCTGCTGATTGTGTGTTGTGAAGCGTGGGAACTCTGTGCTGATTTAGCCAATTACAGCTTGGCTAACGAAAGGTCACCGTATAATTGCATAGAACACTTTCGCACGGGAGAGAGGGGGAGATGGAGGGAGAAAGAGAGATGGAGGGAAGGAGAGAGGAAGGAGGGATGGAAAGCGAGAGAGGGAGAGAGAGTTGCAGGGTGAAAGATGATGTGAGAGAGGGGGGGAGAGAGAGAGCGAGATGGAGGGAAGGAGAGAGATGGATGGAGGGAGGGAGGGAGAAAGGAGTGAGAGATGGTGGGAGAGAGAGAGAGATGGAGAGAATGAGAGAGGATGGAGTGGGGAGACAGGGAGAAAGAGATGAAGGAAGAGAGTGAGAGGGGGTGAGATATGGAGGGAGAGAGATGGTGAGAGCAATATTGAGATGCAGGGAAGGACGGGATGAGGGAGGAAGAGGGAGTTGGAGGAAGAGAGGGAAGAAGAGAGGGTTGGGGAGAAAGGGCAGAGAGATTGATCAAGTGAAGTAGACAGGTATGAGAAAAATAAAAAGGTAGAGGGAGAAAAACAGAAAGAGACATATGGATGGTGATAGAGAGAGATGAGGTATTTGTGGAAGCTGTTAAACAGGTCTGATCCTCTCTCTCTCCACGTGGTTAGTCTTAGTGCTGAGACCGCAAACTTCTGTCTTGGGACCTTTGCTTAACTTAAGAAGTTAACAAGTTTGGAGCTAGCTTGGGGAAGCAGCTAGCCTAGCTGCAAGCTATCAAGATAACCTGCTATACTACAGCCTGAAACCAAGCCCGCAATTTGGTTAAACTTTGTGGCTGGGACCGCATTCCATCTGTCTTGGGCTTCGGATTATCTCCTGCCCATGTCTCTCGTCTCGTTACTGAATGGAAAGTGGGCATCTACTACCATGCCACTTAAAGCCAAAAAACTAAGATGACTACTTCTCCGCTGGGCTGTTACGTGAACTCATTGAGAAGCTGAACGACTTCTATAAGGAAATATTATTCAAACAGGAAAATAACTTTGAAAGATGAGAAGCTGTCCGCCAAAGATGAAGCTACGAAGGCTGCATGAGAACGTGTGGACATAGCCTAGCTGCAGAATGACAAACTGATTGATCACCCTCGCTCCCAAGGGCCTAGAATGAGTGACAGAAACAAGCCTTTGGGTCAGTAATCCCAGCCTCCCCACCCCCATATACACACACAGACTCTGACTATCTCTGCTGATTCATGCTTGAACAATCAAATACTCTAAACTTCCCAAAGAAAGGTCTGTTGATTACTCATTTGAATATATACAGTTTATGGAATCATGAATTATGTTGTCTAGGGCTGTCAAATAACATTAATATATTAGCTATATCAGAGACTCATTTGAACGCTTCATTTGAGGATGCAGAAATCTCAATACATGAATATCATACGTTTAGAAAGGATGGGAATATAATATGGTGGTGGAGTTACAGTTCACGTCCAGAGTCATATTCTACTCAAACGGATTTCAAAAAACGGATTTTAAAGCTCGATCTTCAACCAGAGATAGAAAAATTGAATACTGTAAAACTATTGGGTGGAATGTGCTTTGTGGCTGCCCTAACGGGCAAGTGATTCTTTTTTTTACTGTTGAAAACAATGTTAATTTGCTTTGACTCTGGTGTTCCATTTGTACATTTGCGGGGCACAACAAAAATAAACCAAAATAACACAGTTCCTCTCCCTAAATTCCCTTTCCCCTCCATGTCTCATTCACTAATTTGTGTTCCGACCGCTGCCTACACACACGCCTGCTGAGTACGCATACAGAAACAAATGCCGATTAAAAACGTATCGAACTGATGGGATACGCAAGCTACATTCCTTGCCAAATGACGACAGTTTTATCACAAATTCAAAATGGACTGGTTGATTGAAGTAGGAAAATATGTTCCAACAACAAGCTGCAGTTTTGGAATAATTGTGTGCTGTCTATTGTCCGCTTAGGCTACGTTGCAAACTGCTAGCGCCATTTAGAATTAGTTAGCCCAGGCTATAACCTCCCTGAACATAGACATGTTCCACACTGACAAAACGCAAAAACATTAGTTTGATAAAGACATAGAGAGTATTTTCATCAGAATCATTAAGCATAGACCTACGCACCAAACAGATGTTGTGGCCATAACACAATATATTTACATAACAATAACAAGGGGGTACAGGGGGTACAGGGGTTTACCGGTACCGAGTCAATGTGCGAAAGCACAGGTTAATTGAGGTAATTTGTAAAGTGAGATAATAAACAGCGAGTTGCAGCAATGTAAAACAAATAGGGGGTGGGGGGGGGGTCAATGTAAATAGTCTGGGTGGCCGTTTGATTAGTTGAGTTGTTCAGCAGTCTTATGGCTTGGGGGTAGAAGCTGTTAAGGAGCCTTTTGGTCCTAGACTTGGCGCTCCTGTACCGCTTGCCGTGCGTTAGCAGAGAAAACAGTCTATGACTTGGGTGACTGGAGTCTTCAACAATTTTTTGGGCCTTCCTCTGACACTGGTAGTTGATGTCAGGAAGCTTGGCCCCAGTGATGTTTTGGGTCGTACGCACTACCACCTGTAGCGCCTTAAGGTCAGATGCTGAGCAGTTACCATACCAGGTGGTGATGTACCTACCGGTCAGGATGCTCGTGATGGTGTAGCTGTATCTTCTTGAGGATCTGGGGACCCAGGCCAAATCTTTTCACTCTCCTGAGGGGGAAAGGGTGTTGTCGTGCCCTCTTCACGACTGTCTTGGTGTATTTGGACCATGATTGTTTGTTGGTGATGTGGACACCAAGGAACATGAAACTCTTGACCCGCTCCACTTTAGTCTCATCAATGTTAATGGGGGCCTGTTGGACCTTCCTTTTCCTATAGTCCATGATCAGCTCATTTGTCTTGCTCACATTGAGAAAGAGGTTGTTGTCCTGGCACCACACTGCGAGGTCTCTGACCTCCTCCCTATATGTTGTCTCATCGTTGTCGGTGGTCACTGTTGTGTCATCAGCAAACTTAATGATGGTGTTGGAGTCGTGCTTGGCCATGCAGTCATGGGTGAACAGGGAGTACAGGAGGGGACTAAGTACACATCCCTGAGGGGCCCCAGTGTTGAGGATCAGCGTAGCAGATGTGTTGTTGCCTAGCCTTACCACCTGGGGGCGGCCCGTCAGGAAGTCCAGGATCCAGTGGCAGAGGGAGGTGTTTAGTCCCAGGATCCTTAGCTTAGTGATGAGTTTTGTGGGCACTATAGAGTTGAACGCTGAGCTGTAGTCAATGAACAGAATTCTCACATACAGTAGGTGTTCCTTTTGTCCAGGTGTGAAAGGGCAGTGTGGAGTGCGATTGAAATGGCATCATCTGTGGATCTGTTGGGGCATTATGCGAATTTGAGTGGGTCTAGGGTTTCTGGCATAATGGTGTTGATGTGAGCCATGACCAGCTTTTCAAAGCACTTTATGGTTACCGATGTGAGTGCTACATGGCAGTAATCATTTAGGCAGGTTACCTTTGCTTTCTTGGGCACAGGGACTATGGTGGTCTGTTTGAAACATGTAGGTATTACAGACTCGGCCAGGAAGAGGTTGAAAATGTCAGTGAAGACACTTGCCAGTTGGTCCAGGCATGCTTCCTGGTAATCTGTCTGGCCCCGCGGCTTTAAGAATGCTGAACTGTTTAAAGGTCTTGCTCACATCAGCTATGGAGAGCGCAATCACACAGTCGTCCAGAACAGATGGTGCTCTCAAAGCGAGCAGAAAATGCATTTAGCTCATCTGGTAGGCTGGCATCACTGGGCAGCTCGCGGATGGCTTTCTCTTTGTAGGCCGTAACAGTTTTCAAGCCCTGCCACATCTGACTAGCGTCAGAGCCGGTGTAGTAGTATTCAATCTTAGTCCTGTATTGATGCTTTGCCTGTTTGATTGTTCATCTGAGGGCATAGTAGGATTTCTTATAAGTGTTCCGCTCCTTGAAAGCTCTATCCTCCTATCCACGGTGTGGATGATGCCTGTAATCTATGTATTCTGGTTAGAATATATACGTATTTTCCACTGTGGGGATGACGTCGTCGATGCACTTATTGAAGAAGCCGTTGACTGAGGTGGTATACTCCTCAATGCCTTTGGATGAATCCTGGAACATATTCCAGTCTGTGCTATCAAAACAGTCCTGTAGCGTAGCTTCTACATCATTTTACCACTTCTGTATTGAGTGAATTACTGGTACTTCCTGCTTTAGTTATTGCTTGTGGGCAGGAATAAGGAGGATATAATTATTGTCAGATTTGGCAAATGGAGAGCTTTGTATGCATCTCTGTGTGTGGAGTAAAGGTGGTCTAGAGTTATTTTTCTCTGGTTTGACATACTATTAGGAATGAGGTAAAATAGATTTTTGTTTGCCTGCATTGAAGTCCCCGGCCACTAGGAGTGCCGCTTCTGGATGAGCATTTTCTTGTTTGCTTATGGCCTTATACAGCTCGTTGAATGCAGTCTTAGTGTCAGCATCGGTTTGTGGTTTTAAATAGATGGCTTTGAATAATATAGATATGAACTCTCTTGGTAGATAGTGTGGACTACTGCTTATTGTGGTGACAGTGTTACCTAGTGGGCAGCTGGGAGGTGGTGCTCTTATTTTTAATGGACTTTAAAGTGTCCCAAAACTTTTGGGAGTTACATTTCTGTTTGAAAAGCTTGCTTTTGCTTTCCTGACTGACTGCGTGTATTGGTTCCTGACTTCCCTGAAAAGTTGCATACCGCGGGGACTATTCGATGCCAGTGCAGTCCGCCACAGGATGTTTTTGTGCTAGTCGAGGGCAGTCAGGTCTGGAGTGAACCAAGGGCTATATCTGTTCTTAGTTCTGCATTTTTTGAAAGGGGCATGCTTATATAAGGAAGGCACTTTTAAAGAACAACCAGGCATCCTCGACTGACGGGATGAGGTCAATATCCTTCCAGGATTCCCGGGCCAGGTCGATTAGAAAGGCCTGCTCGCAGAAGTGTTTTAGGGAGCGTTTGACAGTGATGAGGGGTGGTCGTTTGACCGTGGACCCATAGCGGATGCAGGCAATGAGGCAGTGTTCACTGAGATCCTGATTGAAGACAGCAGATATGTATTTGGAGGGCAAGTTGGGCAGGATAATATCTATGAGGTGTTTACGGATTTAGGGTTGTACCTGGTGGGGTCATTGATAATTTGTGCGAGATTGAGGGCATCTAGCTTAGATTGTAGGACTGACGAGTGTTAAACATATCCCAGTTTAGGTCACCTAACAGAACGAACTCTGAAGATAGATGGGGGGCAATCAATTCACATATGGTGTCCAGGGAACTGCTGGGAGCTGAAGGGGGTCTATAATAGGAGGCAACAGTGAGAGACTTATTTCTGGAGAGATTCATTTATAGGATTAGAATCTCGAACTGTTTGTGCATAGACCTGGAAAGTATGACAGAATTTTGCAGGCAATCTCTGCAGTAGATTGCAACTCCTCCCCCTTCGGCAGTTCTATCTTGATGGAAAATATTGCATTTGGGGATGTTGAAAACTCCACATTTTTGGTGGCCTCCCTAAGCCAGGATTCAGATGGCAAGGACATCAGGGTTGGCGGAGTGTGCAAAAGCAGTGAGTAAAACAAACTTAGGGAGGAGGCTTCTGATGTTAACATGCATGAAACCAAGACTTCTTCGGTTAAAGAAGTCAACAAATGAGAATGCCTGGGAACACACAGGGCCTGGGTTAACCTCCACATCACCCGAGGAACAGAGGAAGAGTAGGATGAGGGTATGGCTAAAAGCTATCAAAACTGGTCGTCTAGTGCGTTGAGGACAGAGAATGAAATGAGCAGATTTCTGGGCGTGGTAGAATAGATTCAGTGCATAATTTACAGACAGGGGTATGGTGGGGTGCGGGTACAGTGGAGGTAAACCCAGGCATTGAGTGATGATAAGAGGGGTTGTATCTCTGAGGCATGTTGAGTGGGTTTAGGGGCTCCGCAGTAAACTAAAACAATGATAACTATCCGGCACAACAGTATACAAGGCATATTGACTTTTGAGAGTGGCATAATGTGAGGCATAAAGCAATCACAGGTGTTGATTGAGAGAGCTAGCTAAGACAACAATGGGTAAGACAACAACAGCTAACCAGCTAAGATAACAACAGGTAAAATGGCGATGAATGAGTAGAGAGGGTCGGTTTACCATGTCCTGAGCTCGAGGCTTGGGCCGACAGATACATTTTTTTTTTTTTTAAATAAACAAAATGAAATACCGTGATTAATGAACAGTCCTGCAGGCATCAGCTATGTAGCCAAGTGATCATAGGGTCCAGTGAACAGCAATAGATGAAACAGGGAAGCTGGGGTAGTCATTACTACGCTAGCAAGCGGGAGACACAGCGTTTAAAGTTAGCAGGCCGGGACTAGTAAAAGCGTCTGCCCTGTCGTGGTATCCAATTAGCCAATGTGTCGGAGGAAACAACTGGCAACCTTGGTTGGCGCGCACTGTGCCCGGCCCGCCACAGGAGTTGCTGGTGCGCGATGAGACAAGGATATCCCTACCGGCCAAGCCCTCCCTAACCCGGACGACGCTAGGCCAATTGTGCGTCGCCCCACGGACCTCCCGGTCGCAGCCGGTTACGACAGAGCCTGGGCGCGATGCAGTGAAAGTTAACATTATGTTTTTGAATGACATCCCCAAGAGGTAAAATATATAGTGAAAACAATAGTGGTCCTAAAACGGAACCTTGAGGAACACCGAAATTTACAGTTGATTTGTCAGAGGACAAACCACTCACAGAGACAAACTGATATCTTTCCGACAGATAAGATCTAAACCAGGCTAGAACTTGTCCGTGTAGACCAATTTGGGGTTCCAATCTCTCCAAAAGAATGTGGTGATCGATGGTATCAAAAGCAGCACTAAGGTCTAGGAGCACGAGGACAGATGCAGAGCCTCGGTCTGATGCCATTAAAAGGTAATTTACCACCTTCACAAGTGCAGTCTCAGTGCTATGATGGGGTCTAAAACCAGACTGAAGCATTTAACATACATTGTCTGTCTTCAGGAAGGCAGTGAGTTGCTGCGCAACAGCCTATTCTAAAAATGTTGAGAGGAATGGAAGATAGTTTTAAACATATTTTCTGGGTCAAGGTTTGGCTTTTTCAAAAGAGGCTTTATTACTGCCACTTTTAGTGAGTTTGGTACACATCCGGTGGATAGAGAGCCGTTTATTATGTTCAACATAGGAGGGCCAAGCACAGGAAGCAGCTCTTTCAGTAGTTTAGTTGGAATAGGGTCCAGTATGCAGCTTGAAGGATTAGAGGCCATGATTATTTTCATCATTGTGTCAAGAGATCTAGTACTAGAACACTTGAGTGTCTCTCTTGATCCTAGGTCCTGGCAGTTGTGCAGACTCAGGACAACTGAGCTTTGAAGGAATACACAGATTTAAAGAGGAGTCTGTAATTTGCTTTCTAATAAACATGATCTTTTCCTCAAAGAAGCTCATGAATTTATTACTGCTGAAGTGAAAGCCATCCTCGCTTGGGGAATGCTGCTTTTTAGTTAGCTTTGCGACAGTATCAAAAATACATTTCGGATTGTTCTTATTTTCCTCAATTAAGTTGGAAAAATAGGATGATCGAGCAGCAGTAAGGGCTCTTCGATACTGCACGGTACTGTCTTTCCAAGCTAGTCGGAAGACTTTCAGTTTGATGTGGCGCCATTTCCGTTCCAATTTTCTGAAAGCTTGCTTCAGAGCTCGGGTATTTTCTGTATACCAGGGAGGTAGTTTCTTATGAGAAATGTTTTTAGTTTTTAGGGGTGCAACTGCATCTAGGGTATTGCGCAAGGTTAAATTGATTCCCTCAGTTAGGTAGTTAACTGATTTTTGTCCTCTGACGTCCTTTGGTAGGCAGAGGAAGTCTGGAAGGGCATCAATGAATCTTTGTGTTGTCTGTGAATTTATAGCACAACTTTTGATGCTCCTTGGTTGGGGTCTGAGCAGATTATTTGTTGCAATTGCAAACGTAATAAGATGGTGGTCCGATAGTCCAGGATTATGAGGAAAAACATTAAGATCCACAACATTTATTCCATGGGACAAAACTAGGTCCAGAGTATGACTCTGACAGTGAGTAGGTCCAGAGACATGTTGGACAAAACCCACTCAGTCAATGATGGCTCCGAAAGCCTTTTGGAGTGGGTCTGTGGACTTTTCCATGTGAATATTAAAGTCACCAAAAATGTGAATGTTATCTGCTATGACTACAAGGTCCGACAGGAATTCAGGGAAGTCAATGAGGAATGCTCTATATGGCCCAGGAGGCCTGTAAACAGTAGCTATAAAAAGTGATTGAGTAGGCTGCATACATTTCATGACTAGAAGCTCAAAAGACGAAAACATCATTTTTATTTTTTTTTGTAAATTGAAATTTGTATTCGTAAATGTTAGCAACACCTCCACCTTTGCAGGATTTTTATTTTTATTTATTTTATTTCACCTTTATTTAACCAGGTAGGCAAGTTGAGAACAAGTTCTCATTTACAATTGCGACCTGGCCAAGATAAAGCAAAGCAGTTCGACACATACAACGACACAGAGTTACACATGGAGTAAAACAAACATACAGTCAATAATACAGTATAAACAAGTCTATATACGATGTGAGCAAATTAGGTGAGATAAGGGAGGTAAAGGCAAAAAGGCCATGGTGGCAAACTAAATACAATATAGCAAGTAAAACACTGGAATGGTAGATTTGCAATGGGAGAATGTGCAAAGTAGAAATACAAATAATGGGGTGCAAAGGAGCAAAATAAATGAATAAATAAAATACAGTAGGGAAAGAGGTAGTTGTTTGGGCTAAATTATAGGTGGGCTATGTACAGGTGCAGTAATCTGTGAGCTGCTCTGACAGTTGGTGCTTAAAGCTAGTGAGGGAGATAAGTGTTTCCAGTTTCAGAGATTTTTGTAGTTCGTTCCAGTCATTGGCAGCAGAGAACTGGAAGGAGAGGCGGCCAAAGAAATAATTGGTTTTGGGGGTGACTAGAGAGATATACCTGCTGGAGCGTGTGCTACAGGTGGGAGATGCAATGGTGACCAGCGAGCTGAGATAAGGGGGGACTTTACCTAGCAGGGTCTTGTAGATGACATGGAGCCAGTGGGTTTGGCGACGAGTATGAAGCGAGGGCCAGCCAACGAGAGCGTACAGGTCGCAATGGTGGGTAGTATATGGGGCTTTGGTGACAAAACGGATTGCACTGTGATAGACTGCATCCAATTTGTTGAGTAGGGTATTGGAGGCTATTTTGTAAATGACATCGCCAAAGTCGAGGATTGGTAGGATGGTCAGTTTTACAAGGGTATGTTTGGCAGCATGAGTGAAGGATGCTTTGTTGCGAAATAGGAAGCCAATTCTAGATTTAACTTTGGATTGGAGATGTTTGATATGGGTCTGGAAGGAGAGTTTACAGTCTAACCAGACACCAAAGTATTTGTAGTTGTCCACGTATTCTAAGTCAGAGCCGTCCAGAGTAGTAATGTTGGACAGGCGGGTAGGTACAGGTAGCGATCGGTTGAAGAGCATGCATTTAGTTTTACTTGTATTTAAGAGCAATTGGAGGCCACGAAAGGAGAGTTGTATGGCATTGAAGCTTGCCTGGAGGGTTGTTAACACAGTGTCCAAAGAAGGGCCAGAAGTATACAGAATGGTGTCGTCTGCGTAGAGGTGGATCAGAGACTCACCAGCAGCAAGAGCGACCTCATTGATGTATACAGAGAAGAGAGTCGGTCCAAGAATTGAACCCTGTGGCACCCCCATAGAGACTGCCAGAGGTCCGGACAGCAGACCCTCCGATTTGACACACTGAACTCTATCAGAGAAGTAGTTGGTGAACCAGGCGAGGCAATCATTTGAGAAACCAAGGCTGTCGAGTCTGCCGATGAGGATGTGGTGATTGACAGAGTCGAAAGCCTTGGCCAGATCAATGAATACGGCTGCACAGTAATGTTTCTTATTGATGGCGGTTAAGATATATATTTAGGACCTTGAGCGTGGCTGAGGTGCACCCATGACCAGCTCTGAAACCAGATTGCATAGCAGAGAAGGTATGGTGAGATTCGAAATGGTCGGTAATCTGTTTGTTGACTTGGCTTTCGAAGACCTTAGAAAGGCATGGTAGGATAGATATAGGTCTGTAGCAGTTTGGGTCAAGAGTGTCACCCCCTTTGAAGAGGGGGATGACCGCAGCTGCTTTCCAATCTTTGGGAATCTCAGACGACACGAAAGAGAGGTTGAACAGGCTAGTAATAGGGGTGGCAACAATTTTGGCAGATCATTTTAGAAAGAAAGGGTCCAGATTGTCTAGCCCGGCTGATTTGTAGGGGTCCAGATTTTGCAGCTCATTCAGAACATCAGCTGAGCAGATTTGGGAGAAGGAGAAATGGGGAAGGCTTGGGCGAGTTGTTGTGGGGGGTGCAGTGCTGTTGACCGGGGTAGGAGTAGCCAGGTGGAAAGCATGGCCATCCGTAGAAAAATGCTTATTGAAATTCTCAATTATGGTGGATTTATCAGTGGTGACAGTGTTTCCTATCTTCAGTGCAGTGGGCAGCTGGGAGGAGGTGTTCTTATTCTCCATGGACTTTACAGTGTCCCAGAACTTTTTTGAGTTAGTGTTGCAGGAAGCAAATTTCTGCTTGAAAAAGCTAGCCTTGGCTTTTCTAACTGCCTGTGTATAATGGTTTCTAGCTTCCCTGAACAGCTGCATATCACGGGGGCTGTTCGATGCTAATGCAGAACGCCATAGGATGTTTTTGTGTTGGTTAAGGGCAGTCAGGTCTGGGGAGAACCAAGGGCTATATCTGTTCCTGGTTCTAAATTTCTTGAATGGGGTATGTTTATTTAAGATGGTTAGGAAGGCATTTAAAAAAAATATCCAGGCATCCTCTACTGACGGGATGAGATCAATATCCTTCCAGGATACCCCGGCCAGGTCGATTAGAAAGGCCTGCTCGCTGAAGTGTTTCAGGGAGCGTTTTACAATGATGAGTGGAGGTCGTTTGACCGCTGACCCATTACGGATGCAGGCAATGAGGCAGTGATCGCTGAGATCTTGGTTGAAAACAGCAGAGGTGTATTTAGAGGGCAAGTTGGTTAGGATGATATCTATGAGGGTGCCCGTGTTTAAGGCTTTGGGGAGGTACCTGGTAGGTTCATTGATAATTTGTGTGAGGTTGAGGGCATCAAGTTTAGATTGTAGGATGGCTGGGGTGTTAAGCATGTTCCAGTTTAGGTCGCCTAGCAGCACAAGCTCTGAAGATAGATGGGGGGCAATCAGTTCACATATGGTGTCCAGAGCACAGCTGGGGGCAGAGGGCGGTCTATAGCAGAGAGGTGGATTTTTAAAAGTAGAAGTTCAAATTGTTTGGGTACAGACCTGGATAGTAGGACAGAACTCTGCAGGTTATCTTTGCAGTAGATTGCAACACCGCCCCCTTTGGCAGTTCTATCTTGTCTGAAAATGTTGTAGTTTGGAATTAAAATGTCTGAATTTTTGGTGGTCTTCCTAAGCCAGAATTCAGACACAGCTAGAACATCCGGGTTGGCAGAGTGTGCTAAAGCAGTGAATAGAACAAACTTAGGGAGGAGGTTTCTAATGTTAACATGCATGAAACCAAGGCTATTACGGTTACAGAAGTCGTCAAAATGCACGGGGGGATATGGTCACTAGTGTAACCAATTTAAAAAGCAAGTGTGGTTATGTAGGCTGATGACCCTACAATGTATAGTGCTGCATAAGCACATAATGAGTTAACTGAACAATTAATCAAGAACTGTGTCTGAGTGGTTTGCTAAGAACAAATTGATGAACATTTCCAAGACCTAAAGTATTCTTAGCCAGGTGATTCAATCTTTGGTATTGTCACAGCTAGATTACGATCCAGTCATATGGTCTTTAAAAAAAAAATCCAACTAGCTCTTCACTGCTCTGCAATACAAATAATAACTGAATGCACCATAACCTCTCATGGTTTTCTGTTGAAAGTAAATTACTCTCCAGTCTTTAGATGTTTCACAAATATGCAATCCTGTTCAAGAAACCCCATTTCTTCTCAAACCAATTAGTGTATACCGGCACTAGACATAATAACTCAACCAGGCAGATGAGTTTGGGGCATCTGATAGTACAAATCCCCTTAAATAAACAGTTATATACAGAGCCATCATTGAATGGAACTCCCTACCAACTCATATTTCCCAAGCCAGAATTAAATTCACATTCAAGAAAACATTAAAAGTACATTACTAAGATTGATCATATGACTTGACAGATTCTGTCACGACATCTACCGAAGGCGGCTCCTCTCCCTGTTCGAGGCGGCACTCGGCGGTCGGCGTCGCAGGTCTACTAGCCGTCACCGATCCCTTTTTCCTTTTCTGTTTGTTTTGTCTTTGGTTCTTTTTCACACTTGGTTTCATTTGCGTTCATTTCTGTGTGTATAATTGTAACCTGTTGCCTGCCTAACTTTGTGAGGAATTCGTTTTTTATTGTGATGTGCTCGGTTGGATTTACCGTTATTTGTTTTCATGGTTACGTAAAGTGTATGAGTGTCGGAACTTTCTTTGTTCCTCCGTGCGTTTTGCCCGGGTTCTCTGTTAACGAGGGCGTTGTCCTCTTCGATTGTGCCATTCCTGTGTTGGTGGACTGTCTTATTAAAACACTCTTCTCAGACATCCTGCTGTCCTGCGCCTGACTCCCACACCTATCACCTAGACGCACCTTATCACAGATTCTGATCCCTGAAAATAGGTATTGACTGTTAAATGTTACCTTTCAGGTAATTTAAATATCTTTAATGTCTACTTGCTCATCTTTTTTAAATGTATGTGAACTGTAAAGTATTTTTGTCTGTAATGTAGTTTTCATTATGTGTCGGACCCCAGGAAGACCAGCGATCCAAATAAAATTGAATAAAATCTAAAAATCTAAACACGCGAACACACAAACACACACACACACACACACACACACACACACACACACACACACACACACACACACACACACACGGTTGCTACTGTGGCACAACATAGAGCAGCATATTTCTGGCAATCACATTAAGATGTTCTGGATAGGGTGATAGTGAACTGTAACATGGGGGGATGGAGACTGCAGGTGGCATTGCAGGTCCTCTGCTTGTTCCTCTGGTTAGAACAATCAATACAACAACAATGTAGATTTAGATTCATAATCAATAGAATGAATGTTGTGTTGCCTGTGAAGCAGAAGGAAATCAACTCTAACACATTGAACAGGACAGAGAGGCCTTGGAGATCAATTGTGTATGTGGGGGTGGGGCCCTAGGTGTATGTGTATGTGGGGGCCTAGGTGTGTATGTGTGCGTGTGTACGTGCGTGCGTGCGTGCGCGCGCGCGTGTGTGTGTGTGGTTAGCCCATGGAGACTCCAGGTCAGTGGGAACATTCCTTTCTCAGCCCTTTTTCTGCTGAACACACAAGCCTTTCCCTGGAATAGAGCTGCCTAACACACACACACACACACACACACACACACACACACACACACACACACACAGGTAAATGTGTTAATGATCAGGAACAGCTGAGCATATTGAACAGTTTAGTGCTGACCATCTGCCCATCAGCATCCTGGGAAATTAACTAAACAAACTCAGCTAATCAGATATTTCAAGAGAAAGAGAGCGAGATAGAGAGGGAGAGGGGGAGAGAGCAGTGAGAGAGGGAGAGAGAGATTATGCCCTTACTCTCCTCTCTCTCTTTCTCTCTTTTCACTCTCTATTTTCTATCATTTCATTCTTTAAAAAAAGAAAGTGATGGATAGTGAGAGAGGTAAAGAAAGGTCTGATTCCCCTCCACCTGTTCTCTCTATGTTCTCTCAGGCAGATCAGTTGTGATTGAGGAGAGAGTGGGAGTTTGTTTATCTGACTTTTTCAAAGTAAACAGTGGTAGTGAAAACTTTATGAGAGAATATTTACCAGAGCCACAGAAACCCATTGACATTCTGATCAGAGAGAGAACATTGCTGCTTATCACCGTTGCTCTCACTCTGTCTGTTCTTAATAAAAACCTGGAGATGCAAGAACCCATTTATTACGTTCTTTTACGTTCCATCACTCTTATCAGATCAGTGGAGGGCTGTTTGTTGTTTGATTTCTCTGTCTGTTCTGTTTTGAAATGTCAACACTCTCCTTTCTATTTTATTTATCTTGCTACTTTCTTAATGTTTTTTTTCTCTCTCTCTCTCTCTCTCTCTCTCTCTCTCTCTCTTTGTGCTTTCTCCCCCTCTCTCTCTCTTCCTCTTCTCTCTCCCTCTTCAATCAGTGACGCTGTAGATAGCAGGCCAGAATTCTAATTACCCAATCAATGCTTATTCAGATCTTCATCTGAGTTTCAACCTTCATCTGACCCTCATACAACATCACACGTAGAACATTCAACCTAGAGCAGACCTCTAAAACAATCACACATTTGTTAACCAAAGATGTCATGCCGTGTGTGTGTATGTGCGTGTGTGTGTGTGTGTGTGAGTGTGTGCTTGCGTCTGTGACCCCTCGTTAGTGCAGTCTGATTGAACTGATTAACACCATGTGAGTTTTCACACATTACAAGCAGACACATCAGCATACAGCCAGTAGGCGCACCTCCTTCACAGACCTTAGAGCACCGCTTCATATGATTAAATATACCACACATTCATAGATTAAATCCACTCCAATTATAGCTAATCAACTAAACTAATACAGATACAGCCATTGTTCAAAGGGGGAAAATGTTTTTCAATTGAAGATGTGTGGAAATATGCAATTGTATTGCAGAGACATGTACAGCACATGAACACAGAGTCAGTCATACAGTACAGTACCACTCACTATAGTAACTCCACTATTAACAATGTTACTCACTCTGTGTGAGTTGTAACAGAGGCATCAGTTGAGTGAGCCCCATCACATCACTGCAGAGCCAGATTGGTATCCTGCTGCGCTGGTGTCCTCTACAAAGCTGTCCCCTATAAAAAGTTGTGTCCTGCTGTATCTAAAGCTTCAGGTCTCCAATAAAGTGATGTAACATGATGATGGGTCTCCAGAAATAGAGGCGAGACAACAGGGTCAGAGACACGATAGTGCTGGCCCAAGGAAAGGAGGGGGATGGGAGGGGGATGGGAGGGTGAGGATAGAAGCGATGGAAGAGAGAGGAAGGAAAGAGGGACTAGGTAGTAGAGGTGGAGGAGCGACAAGTTCTCACAGTCTCACTTTAGTCTCACATCCATGTTTCTCAAACGTCAAATTTCAAAGTTCTCCAAACGTCAAACTTTGGGTTCTTCTCTGTATCATTCCAAGGTAAAGTTTAGGCATTAACCCTGAGTTCCTAAGGTTAGGCATTAACTCTGAATGGCTAAGGTAAGGGTTAAGGTTAAGGATAGGATTAAAACAAAAATCTCAAAAACAACTTTTTTTCGCTGGATTCGAACATTCAACCTTTGGAATCAACCTTGCTGTTGCCCCTAGTGGCCGGTTCGCACTTCATCTCCCGATGTCCTCAAGACATTGGGGCGGCAGGTAGCCTCGTGTTTAGAGTGTTGGACTAGTAACCGAAAGGTTGCAAGATTGAATACCCGAGCTTACAAGGTAAAAATATGTCGTTCTGCCCCTGAACAAGGCAGTTTACCCATTGTTCCTAGAACGTAATTGAAAATAAGACTTGTCCTTAACTGACGTGCCTAGTTAAATAAAGGTAAAATCAAAGACATGGATGTTGAATACTGACTTGTGTAACGGGTGACCTGCCTGGGTGGAGAGAGGACAGATATGGATGGACACGTGAATATATTTCGTATAGTTTTATCTAAAAATGATAATTTTTTAATGTTTCATTATTTCAATATTTTCTGAAATTCGCTGAGTGGGATGGTCGTCCCCTTCCTCCTCTGAGGAGCCTCCACTGATGGACAATACAGAAAAAGAGAGAGGAATAAGGATAGGGAGTAGAAAGAGAGGGGGGTGACAGGTAAAGGGAGGACAGGCAGGAGCATGGGAGGATGGAGGGAGCAGAGGATAGGGAGAAGAGCAAAGGTGAGACAGAATGAGAGATCATGCAAGTCAAATCAAATCAAATGTTGTGTCACATGCACCGAATGCAACAGGTGCAGACTTTACCGTGAAATACTTACTTACAAGCCCTTAAACAACAATGCAGTTCAAGAAATAAACACAAAAAAAATAACAATAATGAGGCATGCAAGGGGTGCCGAGTTAATATGCGGGGGTACAAGTTAGTCAAGGTAATTTGTACATGTAGGTAGGGGTAAAGTAACAATGCATAGATAAGAAACAGCAGCGTAAAAACAAAGGGGAGGGGGGGTCAATGTATATAGTTCAGTTGGCCATTTCATTAATCGTTCAGTAGTCTTATGACTTGGGGATAGAAGCTGTTAAGGAGCCTTTTGGACCTAGACTTGGCTATAAACAGTAGCAGCAGTGTAAAAACAAAGTAGGGGGTGGGGGGTCAATGTAAATAGTCCGGGTGTTCATTTGATTAATTGTTCAGCAGTCTTATGACTTGGGGGTAGAAGCTTTTAAGGAGCCTTTGGGACCTAGACTCGATGCTGCAGTATCGCTTGCCGTGCGGTAGCAGAGAGAACAGTCAATGACTTGGGTGACTAGAGTCTTTGACAATTTTTTGGGCTACGGAGAGAGTGATCACACAGTCATCCGGAACAGCTGGTGCTCTCATGCATGGTTCAGCGTTGCTTGCCTTGAAGCAAGCATAAAAAAAACATCTGATAGGCTCGCGTCACCGGGCAGCTTGCGGCCGGCTTTCCCTTTGTACATCATAGCAGCATAGTTGTTGTAGTAGTGGTGGCAGTAGTAGTAGTACTAGTAGTAGCAGTAGCAGAAGTAGCAGTAGTAGTAGTAGAAGCAGTAGTTGAAGCATCAGTAGTAGTAGTAGTAGCAACAGTAGCAGTAGCAGTACAAGGAACAACAGCAGCAATTGTAGTAGTAGCGGTAGCAGTAGTTGTAGTAAAAGCTGAGGTAGTAGTAACAGCAGCAGTAGCCTTGAACAGCACAGAGAGAAACAGACTTTTATTCTAATGAGAGTCTCAGCTAACAATAACAGATGGAGACAACATAGCTGATATTTTTATGTTGGCCTGATGTACAATAACACGACCGTCTGTGTGTCTGTGTGTGTGTGTGTCTGTGTGTGTGTGTGTGTGTTCCAAGGCCGTGCTGTTCAATCGTGTTTCATGTGCCTGAAAACTTGTAATGATTAATGCTGATTACCTTAAAGCCAGCAATAACAACTAATTTACATAATATACCATTTACTACATGAACTTAATAAATACATACGCACAATTATTTACACCCCCCCTACAGACACATGTACGATGCACATGCATGATGCACACACACACACACACACACACACACACACACACACACACACACACACACACACACACACACACACACACACACACACACACAAAACCTAAGACTGTAAAAGATGCCTTTATCTTCAGTGTGACTGTGTGTGCTTTTAGTGTCATATCCAAGAAGACTTGAGGCTGTAATCGTTGCCAAAGGTGCTTCAACAAAGTAATGAATAAAGTGTCTGAAAAAGTATGTAAATGTCATATTTCTAACAACCTGCTTTTGCTTTTTCATTATCGGGAATTGTGTGTCAATTTATGGGGAGAAGAAAACAATGTAATCAATTTTAGAATAAGGCTGTAACGCAACAAAATGTAGAAAAAGTCAAAGGGTCTGAATACTTTCTGAATGTACAGTATGTGGCTTTGTTAATCGCTTCCTTTTAGGTGTTTGTAGAATATACAGTGCCTTGCGAAAGTATTCGGCCCCCTTGAACTTTGCGACCTTTTGCCACATTTCAGGCTTCAAACATAAAGATATAAAACTGTATTTTTTTGTGAAGAATCAACAACAAGTGGGACACAATCATGAAGTGGAACGACATTTATTGGATATTTCAAACTTTTTTAACATATCAAAAACTGAAAAATTGGGCGTGCAAAATTATTCAGCCCCTTTACTTTCAGTGCAGCAAACTCTCTCCAGAAGTTCAGTGAGGATCTCTGAATGATCCAATGTTGACCTAAATGACTAATGATGATAAATACAATCCACCTGTGTGTAATCAAGTCTCCGTATAAATGCACCTGCACTGTGATAGTCTCAGAGGTCCGTTAAAAGCGCAGAGAGCATCATGAAGAACAAGGAACACACCAGGCAGGTCCGAGATACTGTTGTGAAGAAGTTTAAAGCCGGATTTGGATACAAAAATATTTCCCAAGCTTTAAACATCCCAAGGAGCACTGTGCAAGCGATAATATTGAAATGGAAGGAGTATCAGACCACTGCAAATCTACCAAGACCCGGCCGTCCCTATAAAATTTCAGCTCATACAAGGAGAAGACTGATCAGAGATGCAGCCAAGAGGCCCATGATCACTCTGGATGAACTGCAGAGATCTACAGCTGAGGTGGGAGACTCTGTCCATAGGACAACAATCAGTCGTATATTGCACAAATCTGGCCTTTATGGAATTTCTTAAAGATATCCATAAAAAGTGTTGTTTAAAGTTTGCCACAAGCCACCTGGGAGACACACCAAACATGTGGAAGAAGGTGCTCTGGTCAGATGAAACCAAAATGGAACTTTTTGGCAACAATGCAAAACGTTATGTTTGGCGTAAAAGCAACACAAAACACACCATCCCCACTGTCAAACATGGTGGTGGCAGCATCAATCCTGCTATGCCCTCAGACAAACCATCAAACAGGCAAAGCGTCAATACAGGAATGAGATTGAATCATACTATACCGGCTCCGACGCTCGTCTTATGTGGCAGGGCTTGCAAACTATTACAGACTACAAAGGGAAGCACAGCCGTGAGCTGCCCAGTGACACAGACGAGCTAAATCACTTCTATGCTCGCTTGGAGATCAGCAACACTGAGGCATGCATGAGAGCATCAGGTGTTCCGGGCGACTGTGTGATCACGCTCTCCGTAGCCGACGTGAGTAAGACCTTTAAACAGGTCAACATACACAAGGCTGCAGGGCCAGACGGATTACCAGGACGTGTGCTCCGGGCATGTGCTGACCAGCTGGCAAGTGTCTTCACTGACATTTTCAACATGTCCCTGATTGAGTCTGTAACACCACTATGTTTCAAGTTGACCACCATTGTCCCTGTGCTCAAGAACACAAAGGCAACCTGCCTAATTGACTACAGACCCGTAGCACTCACGTTCACAGCCATGAAGTTCTTTGAAAGGTGGATAATGGCTTACATCAACACCAATATCCCAGAAACCCTAGACCCACTCCAATTTGCATACCGCCCAAACAGATCCACAGATGATGCAATCTCTATTGCACTCAACACTGCCCTTTCCCACCTGGACAAAAGGAAAACCTATGTGAGAATGCTATTCATTGACTACAGCTCAGCGTTCAACACCATAGTACCCTCAAAGCTCATCACTAAGCTAAGGATCCTGTGACTAAACACCTCCCTCTTTTTCAACTGGATCCTGGACTTCCTAAAGGTCCGCCCCCAGGTGGTGAGGGTAGGTAGCAACACATCTGCCATGCTGATCCTCAACACTGGAGCCCCCCTGGGGTGCGTGCTCAGTCCCCTCCTGTACTCCCTGTTCACCCACGACTGCATGGCCAGGCACGACTCCAACACCATCGTTAAGTTTGCAGACGACACAGTGGTAGGCCTGATCACCGACAACAACAAGACAGCCTATAGGGAGGAGGTCAGAGACCTGGCTGGGTGGTGCCAGAATAATCACCTATCCCATAACGTAACCAAGACTAAGGAGATGATTGTGGACAACAGGAAAAGGAGGATCGAGCATGTCCCCATTCTCATCGATGGGGCTGTAGTGGAGCAGGTTGAGAGCTTCAAGTTCCTTGGTGTCCACATCAACAACAAACTAGAATGGTCCAAACACACCAAGACAGTTGTGAAGAGGGCACGACAAAGCCTATTCCCCCTCAGGAATCTAAAAAGATTTGGCATGGGTCCTGAGATCCTCAAGCTGAGCTGCAACATCGAGAACTGGTTGCATCAAATCCTGGTACGGCAAAGTGCCAAATTTTGGACATAAAGGCTTCTCAACAGTTTTTACCCCCAAGCCATAAGACAACTGAACAGGTAATCAAATGGCTACCCGGACTATTTGCATTGTGTGCCCCCCCAAACCCTCTTTTATGCTGCTACTACTCTCTGTTCATCATATATGCATAGTCAATTTAACCATATCTATATGTACATACTACCTCGACCAGTCTGACTAACCGGTATCTGCATGTAGCCTCGCCACTTCTATAGCCTCGCTACTGCATGTAGCCTGTCTTTTTACTGATGCTTTATTTCTTTACTTCCCTACTGTTCACCTGATACCTTTTTTGCACTATTGGTTAGATCCTGTAAGTAAGCATTTCACTGTTGTATTCAGCGCACGTGACAAATAAACTTTGATTTGATTTAATTTTATCACCACCAGTTAGGATCATCAATTAGGATTTTAAAATGTGAAATATCAGAATAATAGTAGAGTGAATGATTTATTTCAGCTATAATTTCTTTCATCACATTCCCAGTGGGTCAGAAGTTTACACACACTAAATTTGAATTTGATACCATTGCCTTAAAATTATTTAACTTGGGTCAAACGTGTCGGGTAGCCTTCCACAAGTTTCCCACAATAAGTTATGTGAATTTTGGCCCATTCCTCCTGACAGAGCTGGTGGAACTGAATCAGGTTTGTAGGCCTCCTTGCTCGCACACGCTTTTTCAGTTCTGCCCACAAATCCTTTATGGGATTGAGGTCAGGGCTTAGTAATGGCCTCTCCAATACCTTGGCTTTGTTGTTTTAAAAGCATTTTGCCACAACTTTGGAAGTATGCTTGGGGTCATTGTCAATTTGCAAGATCCATTTGCGACCAAGATTTAACTTCCCGACTGATGTCTTGAGATATTACTTCAATATATCTACATCATTTTATTTTCTAATGATGCCATCTATTTTGTGAAGTTCACCAGTCCCTCCCGCAGCAAAGCACCCCCACATGATGCTGCCATCCCTGTGCTTCACGGTTGGGATGGTGTTCTTCGGCTTGCAAGCGTCCCCCTTTTTCCTCCAAAAATAACGATGGCCAACTAGTTCTATTTTTGTTTCATCAGACCAGAGGACATTTCTCCAAATAGTACGATCTTTGTCCCATCTACAGTTACAAACCGTAGTCTGGTTTTTGTGGCGGTTTTGGAGCAGTGGCTTCTACCTTGCTGAGTGGCCTTTCAGGTTATGTCAATAAAGGACTTGTTTTACTGCGGATATAGATACTTTTGTACCTGTTTCCTCCAGCATCTTCACAAGGTCCTTTGCTGTTGTTCTGGGATTGCTTTGCACTTTGCACTCTGTCTGTAAACAATTGTTGGAAAAATGACTTGTGTCATGCACAAAGTAGATGTCCTAACCAACTTGCCAAAACTATAGTTTGTTAATTAACAATACATTTTTGGAGTGGTTGAAAAACAAGTTCTAATGACTCCAACCTAAGTGTATGCAAACCTCCGACTTCAACTGTATGTTGAAGAGGGTGGGATTCAAGCTGCATCCCTGTCTCACCCTAATGTCATGTAGAAATAAATGTGTGTGTTTTTTTGCCAATTTTAACTGCACACTTGTTTGTGTTGATGGATTTTATAATGTTGTATGTTTTTCTGCCAACACCGCTTTCCTTCAATTTGTCTAGTATAACCTCATGCCAAATTCAGCCAAAATATCTTTTGAAACCAACAAATCATGAGAAGATTTTGCCTTTGTTTTGGTTTATTTGTTTGTTAATTAGAGTTGGCAGGGTGAATATGTGGTCTGTCATATGGTAAAAAGTAAATTTGACATTTGCTCAGTACATTGTTTTCGCTGAGGAAATGTGCGAGTCTGCTGTTAATTATAATGCAGTGGATTTTCCCAAGGTTGCTGTTGGTGCATATCCCATGGTAGTTATTGGGGTCAGATTTGTCTCCACTTCTGTGTTTAGGGATGATCAGTCTTTGGTTCCAAATATTGGGGAAGATGCCAGAGCTGAGGATGATGTTAAAGAGTTTAAGTATAGGCAATTGGAATTTGTGGTCAGTATATTTTATCATTTCATTTAGGATACCATCAACACCACAGTCTTTTGGGGGTTGGAGTGTTTGTATGTTGTCCTGTAGCTCATTCAATGTCATTGGGAAATCCAATGGGTTCTGGTAGTCTTTCATAACTGATTCTAAGATTTTTAATTGATCATGTATATGTTTTTGCTGTTTGTTCTTTGTTAAAGAGCCAAATACATTTGAGAAATGGTTTATCCATACATCTCCATTTTGGATAGATAACTCCTTGTGTTGTTGTTTCTTTAGTGTGTTCCAATTCTCCCAGAACCGGTTAGATTCGATTGGATTCTTCAATTACATTGAGCTGATTTCTGACGTGCTGTTCCTTCTTTTTCCGCAGTGTATTTCTGTATTGTTTTAATGATTCATCATAGTGAAGGCGTAGACTCAAGTTTTCTGGATCTCTATGTTTTTGTCGTCACACCCTGATCTGTTTCACCTGTCTTTGTGATTGTCTCCACTCCCCTCCAGGTGTCAACCATCTTCCCCATTATCCCCTATGTATTTATATCTGTGTTCTCTGTTAGTCTGTTGCCAGTTCGTCTTGTTTTTGAAGCCAACCAGCATTTTGTGTCAGCTTCTGCTTTTCCCCATCTCTCTTTTCTCGTCCTCCTGGTTTTTGACCCTTGCCTGTCCTGACCCTGTACCCACACGCCTGACCACTCTGCCTGCCCCTGAGCATGCCTGCCTTCCTGTACCTTTGCCCTACCTCTGGATTACCGACCTATGCCTGACCTGACCCTGAGCCTGCCTGCCGTCCTGTACCTTTGCCCCACCTCTGGATTACCGACCTATGCCTGACCTGACCCTGAGCCTGCCTGCCATCCTGTACCTTTGCCTCTATTGCTGTAATAAACATTGTTACTTCGACACGGTCTGCATCTGGGTCTTACCTTGATATCTGATCGTTTTTGGTTGGATAGGCTTCTCAATTTATTTCATAGGTTTTTGCATTTGTCATTGTTTTTCATAGGTTGTCTGCTTGAAATGTTTAGATTTGATAGGGAAGCAGAAAGCTCAAATATACTGTTTAGTCTTTATATTGCCCAATGTACACCTTCACCATTACAGTGAAAAGTTTTGTCCAGGAAATTGTCTAGAAGGGATTGAATTTGTTGTTGCCTTTTTTGGTTGATTTCCACTCTACTGTCCTGCCAATAATAGCATTTCTTAATATTGTGCAGTTCCTTTGGCTTTGATGCCTAATGATTGAGCATTGCTCTGTTCAATTAGACTGTGATTTTGCTGTTTTCTGATAGGGGTGTCAGTGGGCTGACTGAACGCTCTGAGAGACTCTAAGTTGAGGTCAGTGATAAAGTAATCTACAGTACTTCTGTCAAGGGATGAGCTGTAGGTGTACATACCTCTCTTTCTCTCTCTCTCTCTCTCTTTCTCTCTCTCTCTCTCTGTCTCTATCAGGATCTCCATCTCTCACTTTGTGTTATCTCTCTTTCTCCTTCTCTGTCTTTCAGTCTTGCTCTCTGCGCCAGCTAGGCCTGCCTATATGTATTTTTCCTGGTGTAAGAGTGTTATAGTCTACTGGTGACATGGTGTTATACTTTTGCTCTCTCTCTCTCTCTCTCTCCCCTTTCTTGGCTATGTTGCAATGTCTCCTGGTGCTAGGGTGTTATAGCCTTGCTCTCTCCCCCAACTCTCCCATCTTTCTCCTCTCTCACCCACTCTCCCCCCCCCCTCTCTCTCTCTCTCTCTCTCTCACTCTCCCCTCTCCTGCTATCTCTCTCCTGCTCTCTCTCCTCGCTCTCTCTCTCTCTCTCTCTCTCTCTCTCAAGTTGCAGTATCTCCTGGTGCTAGGGTGTTATAGTAAGAGAAGTCAACCTCAGAGGGCCCGACAGAACAAGACACACTGATCTCAGCTGACACATTCATCAACACAGGACACGGGTGGTGTGTGTGCACACTGTGCTGATTGCTACTGTCATCCTTGGAGGCCTTTCTGCCACCAGCAGAGAGCTTTCACAGTCCTGTCAGCACAGAGAGGGCTGTGTGTGCATGCCTGTTCCTGTGCCTGTGTGTGTATGTGGTATGTCATGTGGTTATCTGCTTGTGATTCCTCCTGATGTTTACCATGATTGCTTTATCAGAGATAGAGACAGGGAGGGAGAGAAACAAAATAGAAAGAGGGGGTGAGAGGGGAATAGAGAAAAAGTGAGAGGAGGATTGAAGGAGAGAGAGGCAGAGACGGCTCTTCCTTTTCCTGCATTCCTTTAACCTTTATTGCAGTGGGTTAAATCAGGGCCACACAGAGTGATTCCTGGTAGTCTTAAACAAATATACTTTGAAGCAAAAGTATACACCTCACAAACATGGTTATGGACAAAAAATGAAAAGACCTGTCCCATGTCATATATACAGTTGAAATGTACACTACATGACCAAAAGTATGCTGACACCTGCTCGTCAAAAATCTCATTCCATAATCATGGCATTAATATGGAGTTGGTCCCCCCATTGCTGCTATAACAGCCTCCACTCTTCCAGGAAGGCTTTCCACTTAATGTTGGAACATTGCTGAGGGTACTTGCTCCATTCAGCCACAAGAGCATTAGTGAGGTCGGGAACTGATGTTGGGCGATTAGGCCTGGCTCGCAGTCGGTGTTCCAATTCATCCCAAAGGTGTTCGATGGGGTTGAGGTGGGGGCTCTGTGCAGGAAGTCAAGTCCTTCCACATCAATCTCGACAAACCATTTCTGTATGGACCTCGCTTTGTGCAAGGGGGCATTGTTACGCTGAAATAGGAAAGGGCCTTCCCCAAACTGTTGCCACAAAGTTGGAAGCATAGAATTACCTAGAATGTCATTGTATGCTGTAGCTTTAAGATTTCCCTTCACTGGAACTAAGGGGCATAGCCGAATCATGAAAAACATCCCCATACCATTATTCCTCTTCCACCAAACTTTACTGTTGGCATTTTGCATTGGGAAAGGTAGCGTTCTCCTGGCGTCCGCCAAACCCAGATTCGTCTATTGGATTGCCAGATGGTGAAGTGTGATTCATCACTCCAGAGAACGTGTTTCCACTGCTCCAGAGTCCAATGGCGTTGAGCTTTACACCATTCCAGCTGATGCTTGGCATTGCGCATGTTGTTCTTAGACTTGTGTGCGGCTGCTTGGCCATGGAAACTCATTTCATGAAGCTTCATCAGCACTCCCTTTCTGTGAGCTTGTATGGCCTACCACTTCGCGGGTGAGCCGTTGTTGCTCCTATATGTTTCCACTTCACAATAACAGCACTTACAGTTGACTGGGGTAGGTCTTGTCACTGAGCTCTTCAGTAAGGCAATTCTACTGCTAATGTTTGTTTATGGAGATTGCATGGCTGTGTGCTCGATTTTATACACCTGTCAGCAACGGGTGTGGCTGAAATAGCCAAATCCACTAATACGAAAGGTTGTCCACATACTTTTGTATATATAGGGGGCTCCTGAGTGGCGCAGCGGTCTAAGGCACTGCATCTCAGTGCTAGAGGCGTCACTACAGACCCTGATTCAATCCGGGCCTGTATCACAACGTCCGTGATCGGGAGTTCCATAGGAAGTTGCACAATTGGCCCAGCGTCGTCCGGATTAGGGGAGGGTTTGGCTGGAGTAGGCTGTCATTGTAAAATAAGAATTTGTTCTTAACTGGAAAGACAGTACTGTGCAGAATCAAAGAGCCCTCGCTGCTCGATCATCCTATTTTTCCAACTTAATTGAGGAAAATAAGAACAATCAAAAATGTATTTTTGATACTGTCGCAAAGCTAACTAAAAAGCAGCATTACCCAAGAGAGAATGGCTTTCACTTCAGCAGTAATAAATTCATGAACTTCTTTGAGGAAAATATCATAATCATTAGAAAGCAAATTACGGACTCCTCTTTAAATCTGTGTATTCCTCCAGACCTCAGTTGTCCTGAGTCTGCACAACTCTGCCAGGACCTAGGATCAAGAGAGACATTCAAGTGTTTTAGGACTATATCTCTTGACACAATGATGAAAATAATCATGGCCTCTAAACCTTCAAGCTGCATACTGGCCCCTATTCCAACTAAACTACTGAAAGAGCTGCTTCCTGTGCTTGGCCCTCCTATGTTGAACATGATAAACGGCTCTCTATCCACCAGATGTGTACCAAACTCACTAAAAGTGACAGTAATAAAGCCTCTCTTTAAAACTATCTTCCATTCCTCTCAACATTTTTAGAAAAGGCTGTTGCGCAGCAACTCACTGCCTTCCTGAAGACAGACAATGTATATTAAATGCTTCAGTCTGGTTTTAGACCCCATCATAGCACTGAGACTGCACTTGTGAAGGTGGTAAATGACCTTTTAATGGCATCAGACCGAGGCTCTGCATCTGTCCTCGTGCTCCTAGAGCTTAGTGCTGCTTTTGATACCATCAATCACCACATTCTTTTGGAGAGATTGGAAACCCAAATTGGTCTACACGGACAAGTTCTGGCCTGGTTTAGATCTGTCGGAAAGATATCAGTTTGTCTCTGTGAGTGGTTTGTCCTCTGACAAATCAACTGTACATTTCGGTGTTCCTCAAGGTTCCGTTTTAGGACCACTATTGTTTTCACTATATATTTTACCTCTTGGGGATGTCATTCAAAAACATAATGTTAACTTTCACTGCTATGCAGATGTCACACAGCTGTACATTTCAATGAAACATGGTGAAGCCCCAAAATTGCCCACGCTAGAAGCCTGTGTTTCAGACATAAGGAAGTGGATGGCTGCAAACTTTCTACTTTTAAACTCGGACAAAACAGAGATGCTTGTTCTAGGTCCCAAGAAACAAAGAGATCTTCTGTTGAATCTGACAATTAATCCTAATGGTTGTACAGTCGTCTCAAATAAAACCGTGAAGGACCTCGGCGTTACTCTGGACCCTGATCTCTCTTTTGACGAACATATCAAGACTGTTTCAAGGACAGCTTTTTTCCATTTACGTAACATTGCAAAAATCAGAAATGTTCTGTCCAAAAATGATGCAGAAAGATTTATCCATGCTTCTGTTACTTCTAGGTTAGACTACTACAATGCTCTACGTTCCGGCTACCCGGATAAAGCACTAAATAAACTTCAGTTAGTGCTAAATACGGCTGATAGAATCCTGACTAGAACCAAAAAATTTGATCATATTACTCCAGTGCTAGCCTCCCTACACTGGCTTCCTGTTAAGGCAAGGGCTGATTTCAAGGTTTTACTGGTAACCTAAAAAGCATTACATGGGCTTGCTCCTACCTATCTTTCCGATTTGGTCCTGCCGTACATACCTACACGTACGCTACGGTCAGAAGACGCAGGCCTCCTAATTTACCTAGAATTTCTAAGCAAACAGCTGGAGGCAGGGCTTTCTCCTATAGAGCTCCATTTTTATGGAATGGTCTGCCACCCATGTGAGAGACGCAGACTCGGTCTCAACCTTTAAGTCTTTACTGAAGACTCATCCCTTCAGTAGGTCCTATGACTGAGTGTAGTCTGGCCCAGGAGTGTTAAGGTTGTGCTGTGGCGGAGATCTTTGTGGGCTATACTCGGCCTTGTCTCAGGATGGTAAGTTAGTGGTTGAAGATATCCCTCTAGTGGTGTGGGGCCTGTGCTTTGGCAAAGTGGGTGGGGTTATATTCTGCCTGTTTGGCACTGTCCGGAGGTAGGATCACATGGGGTCACTGTCTCCCGACCCCTCCTGTCTCAGCCTCCAGTATTTATGCTGCAGTAGTTTGTGTCGAGGGGCTAGGGTCAGCCTGTTATATCTGGAGTATTTATCCTGTCTTATTCGGTGTCCTGTGTCAATTTAAGTATGCTCTCTATAATTCTCTCTTTCTTTCTCTCTTTCTTTCTTTCTTGATTTGAAATGACTCTGGTTAAATAAAAAAAATTTAAAGTTTGCATCCCAATATTACACTTTATATGCATCACAGAAAACTGAAATATAGCAAACCATTTGACATAGAAACATTTCAATAACAGCAGTTAAAAAATATATTTATTTCTTATAAAAAATATTAATAACATTCCACCGTTGAGACCAAAGAGGGAGTTTTTGGTCATTGACTGCATGATAGGGCACTCAGCCCCCCTCCCCCCTTCCTTCTTTCTTGGTTTGCAATTAGCCTTTTCCCAACCCACTTCACACTTGTTGCTATAGCAATATGCAGGAGGGCTGAATGCCCCTTTGTCTTTGCTGCTGCATATCCACACACACACATACACACACGCACGCACGCACGCCCGCACACACACGCACACACTGCAGATAAATCCTCATATTATGAGCTTATGTTTTAAATACAGTTACAGCAGGAGGAGAGAATTAAGACTGTGATTAACTCCTCTCGCTGCCAGTGTGTCTGTCTGTCTGTCTGCCTGCCTGCCTGCCTGACTGCCTGCCCGCCTGCCCGCCCGCCCGCCCGCCCGCCCCCCGTCCGTCCGTCCGTCCCTGTCTGTCTGTCTGTCTGTCTGTCTGTCTGTCTGCCTGCCTGCCTGCCTGCCTGCCTGCCTGCCTGCCTGCCTGTCTGCCTGTCTGTCTGTCTGTCTGTCTGTCTCTGCCTGCCTGCCTGCCTGACTGTCTGTCTGTCAGTCTGTTTGTGCTCGTACATTGTGAAAGAAAAGTAGATTGAAGATATGACGTGACCAAACTTTCTCTGAAATGGAGAGCTAAGCAGAATGTACTTGGTGTCCCGGGTATGAATCAGTCCCTGATTAGAGGAGAATAATGAAAAATTAGCACCGACCTTGAGATTCAGGTTTCATAAAAGTTGATAAAATGAAACTGCTTTATTGTCACACACCAGATAGGTGCAGTGAAATGTGTTATTTTACATAGTACTACGGAGCCCCTGGAGCAAATTAGGGTTAAATACCTTGTTGGGCTCATCGACAGATTGGTCACCTTGGGTACTCAAACCAGCAATCTTTCAGTTACTGGCTCAACGCTCTAACCACTAGGCTAACTGAAACCTTAAAAGTGACATTATATATACAAAAGTATTTGGACACACCTTCAAATTAGTGGATTCTATTTCAGCCACACCTGTTGCTGACAGCGTATCAAATCGAGCACACAGCCATACAATCTCAATAGACAAACATCGGCATTAGAATGGCCTTACTGAAGAACTCAGTGACATTAAACGTGGCACCGTCATAGGATGCCACCTTTCCCACAATCAGTTTGTCAAATTTCTGCCCTGCTGGAGCTGCCCGAGTCAACTGTAAGTGCTGTTATTGTGAAGTGGAATAGTCTAGGAGCAACAACGGCTCAGCCGTGAAGTGGTAGGCCACACAAGCTCACAGAACGGGACCGCCGAGTGCTGAAGCGCGTAGCGCATAAAAATCGTCTGTCCTCGTTTGCAACATTCACTATGAGTTCTAAACTGCTTCTGGAAGCAACGTTAGCACAATAACTCTTCATCGGGAGCTTCATAAAATGGGTTTCCATGGCCGAGCAGCCGCACACAAGCTTAAGACTCCTATGTGCAATGCCAAGATTCAGCTGGAGTGGTGTAAAGCTCGCCGCCATTGGATCTTGCAGCAGTGGAAATGCGTTCTCTGGAGTAATGAATCACGCTTCACCATCTGGCAGTGAGACGGACAAATCTGGGTTTGGCGGATGCCAGGCAAACGCTATCTGCCCCAATGCAAAATGCCAACTGTAAAGTTTGGAGGAGGAGGAATAATGGTCTGGAGCTATTAACTCTACAGCATACAATGACATTATCCACATACTTTGGTCATGTAGTGTACTTCATAGTAGTAGCTGATGTCTTTGTACTAGATGAAACCACTTGCTGAAACAAAGTAGGAAAAACATAGACACACATCAATACAGATCTCATGATGTTTGTATTAGTCAATCACACAGAAAACTCAGGTATTGTTACAGATGTTTTTATTCAGGTCTTTAGACACATATTTCATTTACGCTGCTGTAGCTCAGTTAAAGCGTACATAGAAACCTGCACCTTATAATCCTCCCCTCCTCTCCTTTCTCCTCTTGCTTTTCTCTCATTTTCTCTCTCCCCCTCTTCTTCTCTCACTCTCTCTATTTTTCTCTCTCTCACAGCAGGAAAAGAAAAGATGACAAGTACAGTAAAACCTGACAGAGATGAGTGTTGGCACCACCAGTATCCATGGCAACAGATGATTTACACACATTCCCTGGAGAACAAGTGTGTGTCACGCCTCTGTCCGTGTTCTGGATCTCCACTAGCCTCACACTCCAACATATAAAAATACTCCACAGAGTTTCAGAGGTATAATGCACACAATTATAATACACACACACACACACACACACACACAAATATATAATACAAATGTATACACTCAAACTGCTGCACACAGCTGTGTAGTGAGACTTACTTTTTTAATCATATTTTTACATTACTCTATTTTCTTTTTACAGTTTTAACAACACAACTGAGATAGAAAACCACTTCAACTTACAATAGTGTCTGCAGAAGTCTGCAAAGTGTCCTTGACGTGTTTCTGTAAGTTTGTGTGTGTTTGTGTTTGCATGTGAGGGTGGAATATGTGTGTGTGTATTTGTGTTTGCACGTGAGGGTGGAATATGTGTGTGTGTGTTTGTGTTTGCATGTGAGGGTGGAATATGTGTGTGTGTGTTTGTGTTTGCACGTGAGGGTGGAATATGTGAGTGTGTGTTTGTGTTTGCATGTGAGGGTGGAATATGTGTGTGTGTGTTTGTGTTTGCATGTGAGGGTGGAATATGTGTGTGTGTGTTTGTGTTTGCATGTGAGCGTGGAATATGTGTGTGTGTGTTTGTGTTTGCATGTGAGGGTGGAATATGTGTGTGTGTGTGTTTGTGTTTGCATGTGTGTGTGTGTGCGCACGTGTGTGTATTAACCATCTGCCAGGCAGTGAGGACTAAAGAGGTTGAGGGAGAAAGTCTGCAAGGTGTCTTTAAGGAGTTGTTTTTGTGTGTGTGTGTGTGTGTGTGTGTGTGTGTGTGTGTGTGTGTGTGTGTGTGTGTGTGTGTGTGTGTGTGTGTGTGTGTGTGTGTGTGTGTGTGTGTGTGTGTGTGTGTGTGTGTGTGAAAGAAAGAAAGAAAGAAAGAAAGAAAGAAAGAAAGAAAGAAAGAAAGAAAGAAAGAAAGAAAGAAGGAAAGAAAGATGAAATGCTATCACTGCTGCTGACTGTGTGTGTGTGTGTGTGTGTGTGTGTGTGTGTGTGTGTGTGTGTGTGTGTGTGTGTGTGTGTGTGTCTGTCTGTCTGTCTGTCTGTCTGTCTGTCTGTCTGTCTGTCTGTCTGTCTGTCTGTCTATCTGTCTGAGATGTGAAGGTTACTGAGGTCAGAGACAGAGGAACAGTCCCTCCTATCTGGACTTTTTGCTCCAATCACATTAGAGTCTGTGCAGTCTAGTCCAATTCCAGTAGTGTCCAGCTAATGAAAGTAGAGTCAGAGGCCCTATCAGATTAGTCCTCTCCTCGATTGTTGCCCTGTCCAATTCTTCACACTTGAGGTGTAAAGTCAGAGTGCGAATTACCCCATGACATTCAGGGGGGGGGGTCTCTATTGAAAAAAATGTATGGGCCTAATAATGAAGATGTCATTTAAACTGTAAAAATGAATGAGATTTTAATGTGGCATGAACACAACCAGTCATGATATTTTCATCTGATTGCCAAACAAATCACTTCAAAAAGTAGGCTACCTGTGCATGTTGGTATACTCCAAAATAATTCCAGAATTCAAGCTGCATGTATACTCACGTCATTTGATGAATGGAAATAGACATTTGTTACACAACACCAAACAGTGTGTCTAATGACATTCAGAGGTTGCCATTGATTAGGCCTGCATTAATTGATGCGTCTCGCTGACAAATGGACATTTTTGTAGTCTGAAACGTCGGGACACCTGAAATGCGTCTGTATCTGTCCTAGGAAAACGGGATGGTTACCCTAACACACAGTGTCAACTTACTAGACTAGGCCACAATGTGTTTTACCATGAGCTTCTAATAGGCCTACCAGTAGCCTATTGCCGGTCACTGTGAAAACGCTCCCTATAGACTACTTTCAATGCATTTTTCAGAAAAAGGTGGGTAAACAGCGTTTGCTTGCGTTTACCCACCGCTAGGCCTACACCACTGCCGGAGGCAATTTTACACACATGAACACACACGCAGAAAAGGTAGCCTACATTCAATATAATACATGAGTTGAATCAAAACCTGTTTTACATCCTAGTTCATGAGCTGTCCATAACTCATGAGTTAATGCTTGGAGTCTTCACAGATCGTGTGACATAAAACAGTAACTTTAGTTCCTTACATGAATTACATTAATGACGGTGTTATTTGTCATAAATAAGTATTTAACAACTGAATTAGAACATTGAACTTGACCTTGTACGAATCCTGGATCTCTGAGATTTCTGTAGATGTACTGTAAGTGTAACTATGCCAACATGACATTTGATGATGTGAAAACAGTTGTCATGGGCACATAAATCCAAAATGATGCAGACCTACGCCATAATCATATGCTTCTAACCAAACAAGTTACCTTAAAGGCCCACTTTCATTAATGTATACTTGATGGATGGACTGGATGCACATTGGTGTCCAGCTATAGGCTAGTTGGTTAGTGATACTGTTGACCATCATCAGCTGATCTAGGAAAGAAAACAAATATTGATAGAAAATAATAAAGCTAAATAAATGGTCTGGTACTTCTGGCCACGGGTGGCACGGAGAACACCAGTACCCACACGCACCTGAAAAACAAAGCAATGAGCGCTCTAAACAGCTGACCGACAAAAGCAAACAATGATAAATCAACAAATAAATCTAATGCATTGGAATAAAGGCTATTTTTTATCAAGGACTTCCTCAAATGAGGAAGTACAAAGGAAAATCTATGCGTAAAGGAGCTCAGCTGAGGCCAAAATTCAGCAGTACTAAGTGGACAGCGCCTCTACATAGAAATAAATGGTTTAAACCATGACAGAGAGATAGGGGTGTTTGTTTCATTTGTAAGCTTTTATTCTCATATTTACCACTGTAAAACATATTTACCACTGCATTTTAAACAAATAGGAGAATAGTTAAATTAGCATTATTTAGCGACCCCCTAAAGTTTGACTTTAGTTGCATTTAAGGGAGCTAACGTCTCATTCAGGTGAGCTGAGCCCCCCCCCCCCCCCCCGTCTCCCCCGTAATTCGCACCCTGTTTACAGTTTATTTTAGAATGCATATGAGGATGAATTTCTGGAGGTGCAGTGTCCCATCAGATTTTTAGGAAGTGCGTCTTTTGGCAGCACACTTCGCCAACTCATTCTGCACTCTATCAGTTAGACATCAGAACTACCGTCTCAGCCAAAGTGTCTATACACTCAGAAACACCATGACAAAGGGTCGTAATGCAGACCTGAGAGTCCTCAGTGTTCAGGGTGGGAGGATAGGACAGGGCATGTGTAGAATCATCCATCCAGTGTCTGTCTCCTTCTCTCTCTCTCTCTCTTTGTCTCTCTGTAGAATGAGTGCCAGTTTCTTCTCTGTCCTCTCTCTCGTCTCCTCCTCATCTCATCTCATCACTTCTCCTCTCCAATACCTTTCCTCATTTCTTCGACTCTGCTTTCATCTCCGCTCAGTTTTTCTGTCGATGTTGTTGTTTTGACATGGTAGTGGAGGATGTGATGTCACAGAACTTCCTGCGGGTGGCTTTTGGGCTTCCTGTCTGACCCCGAGGACAGGGTTTCGAGGTCAGCAGTCAGGAGTGTACGTGTGTACTACAGAGCCTGGAGCAGAAGCCCCAACATGGACATGCACACACTCACACACTCTCTCACAATCAGGGTTCCAGGGGCTGCTGCAGAGTGCTGGGCTCTACCCTCTTCTCCCTTAGAACCCTGTGCCAATAACGCCTGAGAGAGAGAGAGAGAGAGAGAGAGAGAGAGAGAGAGAGAGAGAGAGAGAGAGAGAGAGAGATAAAGTGAAAGAGGGGGAGAAAGAATTAAACATAAGATGTAAATGTGTTTTGAGGAGAGAGAGAGAAGATGAGAGAAAGAGGGGAAAGACAGGATTGAGTTATGAGTGAATAGATGGATGGATGAACAGAGTGATGAAGATAGTTGATGGACAGAGTAGATGGAGATGCAGAGAATAGTAAACTAGATATGACAAATGGACAGAATATGGAGGAATGTTACAAAGCAGGAGGAGTGATTTCAGCCAGGTTGCTCAAGATTCACTTTGAAATTGAACATCCATCCATTTCCAGAGGATGTTGGGAGATGCCCCACTAGGGGCAACGTTGAGCGCTAATACCATCAAGTAGGCTTGGGTTTTGCTAAAGCATTGTGAACAGGGATGGTGGATGGGTATAAGCCACAAACTCTGGCTCCTAGGGTTGTGTGTTCAATCCCAGTGGTAGACTTAATTGTTTTTGTTTTAACCCTATCCCAAACCTTAACCCTTAACGTAACCATTAAGGAATTAATGAAAGAGGAGTCGCAGCAGGAGGAGCAACATAGTGTCTCAAAAACACCTACAACAGACACTGATGTCAAATTTGTTGCTTTCATACAACCTGCTATTCAGAGACAGACATGCAAGCACACACACACACACACAAACGCACACATGCAAACACACGCACGCACACACACACACTCACTCACTCACACACAAATTCACAGACACTAATGCACAGACACTCACACTCACCTCTTCACACTCAAAGTCATTGGAGGGAATGCACTTTTGTTCTCCATCCTGTAAAAAAAACATACACCATCAGTATTGACTTACACACAGCATGAGCAACAACAACACACTAACCAGACTCATGTAATGTATCCTATACTTTCTCTCTCTCACTCTCTCACTCTCTTGTGCGCACGTCAGTATCTCCAGTTATCTCCCTCTCCCATCAGCCCCTCTCTGGGTCTCATTAGCATATCTACGCCCGTCACTTGGCTGGAAGAGCCAATTAGATCTTATCTCTTCTCAGAACAAGAAGAGCTGTTTTCATGGCCAGGAAATGAAGAGAATAATAGAGAGCAGAAAACTGAGAGAGAAATAACTAGTTAACGTTATTAAACACACACACCCTCCCCCTGCCCTCTACGTGATCAGTCTGAATGTCAGGAGTTCTGTGCAGGAGGCAGCAGTCCTGGGATTAGACTCCCAGCTGCAGGGATCTGACAGTTTAAACATACACTACAGTATACACACGCACACGCAAAATCATGCACGAACACACACACGTACACACCCATGTATGTATACATATACAAATAGCATGAATAATTCCATTCTATTTCACACTGTTACCTTTGTGTATTATTTCTGTGTGTGCATTCCCCCCTCCAGGCTCCATTCCAGTTAGACTTATATATAGAGCGGCAGGACCAGATATTTCAAATAATTAAATAATTAATTGATTATGCCCAATATCCGCTATGAAAGTAGATACACTACTTCACCTGAACCAACGTCACTACACACACGCACACACACACGCACACACACACACACACACACACCTTAAGGTTGGCGCAGGTTGAGAAGACACAGGTGCTGTCCTGAGGCTTGATTTCATTGGCATGGAGCGAGGGGGCGGGCTTAGAGTTGAGTGGTGGCTGTATGGGAGGAAAGGGCGTGGCCAAAGACTCTATAACAGGAAGTACACTCCCCTCTGGACCATAGCCAAATGCCTGGATGGCATTCTCTACAAAAACAGGCAGGAGAAAAGGAGAGAATATACAGGTTGTGACTTTAAGAGAGGCAAGATGGAGTGCAGGTATTGTAGCTAGGTCACTGTTATTTATTAAAAAAAACACCTAGGGACCTCTCTCTCTCTCACACACACACACACACACACACACACACACACACACACACACACACACACACACACACACACACACACACACACACACTGTGTGGCACTCCACTCACTGAGGCAGGTGTTGTGTGTGAAGTCTCTGAGGAAGGCGTCACACTCATTTTCCTGGTTGCCAGTCCCTCTGCAGGAGCACCAGGGAGAGATGGTGCTGTTACTGGGACTGCTGTCCATGTAGTTAGGAGTCACATCAGACCCTGGAGAGAGAGGGAGGGGGGGTGATAGTAAGGACCAAGAGTATGTTTGAAGAACACTTCTGCTGGGATAGAAAACTCTCCATCAAATTGCTGTAATATGGAGAAAGTGTGTGTAAAAAACATTCTGATGTTTTGGGTTAATCCATTTCAATTCAATCACTTTTTTTGACAGCACCCCTTTTGATTTGAATAAAACATTCCATACATATTAACCCATTGTAGAAGTGCTCTGAATGTGACTTTCTGGACCTGAATGTCAAAACATTCAAGAGATAAAGTTGACCTATTTTTCATACCCCACCGTACCATGTGATATCCATGTTTCATCACTGAAAAAGATAAACGTTTGAGATTTATATCATTTAAAAGTTTACAAACAGGGTTGTCAAACTATTAAAAAAATAATAATAATTTAAAAAAAATATATATATATTTATTTTTTTGTATTATTATTATTATTTTTTAATAGTATATATATATATATATATGTCATTTTTTTTTACCTAAATGTCAATTATCTGAACAGGCCTAAACTCAGATTTTTTCATATTCCCATATGTTGTAACTTATTTTACATCATCAAAGGTTTTTGTGTTGTGCCCGACATCGGTTGAGACACAACATGCTCTTGAATACATGGTGGGTGTCATGTTTTGGCTGATAAAATGGGAAAAAATGATACATTTTGACTTTCAAAAGGTACCACAAAGACGGTTGGAGGTCCACACATCAGAGAATGTTGTATTGAATGGGAATATCTGTTGTTTTTAAATTATACTGTCAAACTTCCATAGGAAACCTTTTGAAATCATAGAAATACAGATAACTGAACAGACATGACCATTTAAGCTGACATTCGACGGTGAGTGGACCGGCGGCCATCTTTGTGGTAGTCATTTAAATTTCAAGGGCGTACCAGCAGTGGTCTGAAGGAATCCATTTAATGAATTCTATTTATATGATTGAAATGACACACATCTTGTATTCAAGAGCATGCTGTGTCTCAACCGATAGCGTCCACAACACAAAAACCTTTGATGATGCAAAATAGGTCAACTTTGAGTACATTCTACAGAATGTTTTGGCATTCACGTCCAAAACGTCCCTTGAAATCAAACAGGATAATGTCAAAAAGTGATTGAATTCAAATGGATTTACCCTTTTATCATCACACAGGTGCAGTGAAATGTGTTGTTTTACAGGGTCAGCCATAGTACTACGGTGCACCTCGAGCAAATTTGTGTTATTTGCCTTTCTCAAGGGCACATCAACAGATTTTCGGCTAGGTGTGTGTGTGTGTGTGTGTGTGTGTGTGTGTGTGTGTGTGTGTGTGTGTGTGTGTGTGTGTTTGTGTGTGTGCATGTGTGTACTCACCAATAAGGCCTACGTAGGCCATGAGGCAGCCATGGTAGTTATCATGGGGACAGCTGGTGATGGAGTGACCAGTCATCTGACAGTTCGTATGGAAATCAGCCAGTCTTGATCTACATGCACACACACAGGCACATTTTACATTTTCATCATAACATAATGTATGCAGTTCTGTCCTTGAGCTGTTCTTGAGCTGTCTATTGATGTTCTGTATTATGTCATTCTGTATTATGTTTCATATTTTGTGTGGACCCCAGGAAGAGTAGCTGCTGCTTTTGCAACAGCTAATGGGGATTCTTATAAAATACCAAATACATGGTCATTTGACCATTTTACTTGCAGTACGGTCTATGATCATACTGTAGGGTTATTTTATGGGATATATTGTTTTCTAAGTGTGAATCAGTTGTTCTGAATTGTAATGTTAATGAATGATCTACCTAGATACTACTTTGCACTTTTCTGATTAGTTGTATGTTAGTTAATTGTTGGAATAGAATAGAAAATGGTTGAGTTAATGCATGGCTGTAACTGGGTTTTGACTAGACTAGATGGTATACCGTTTGTCAGAATTTACTTTTCGTAGCAGGTTAGGAGAACTTATGCAGCAGGTTAGGACAATTAACATAGCAAGTTAGGAGAATTAGGTTCGAGTTAGTTAAAGGGTTAGCTAAAATGCATCTAAAGAAATATATAATTTTGACATAAACGCTATCCCATCTAAACATGACCTTGTAACTGTGGTCGGTTCATCCAAAGATTATGGATATACTGACAAGATTACATGTCCCTGTGCTGTCATAACTCCCCTGTGACGATCTGAAGGATCAGGTTACAGTGGGTCCACTCTACAGCGTGCTCTCTCTCGTAGAGGGGGAGAGCGGGAAGTCAGCTGTTTTATGGCAGTTGTAAAATATACTGCCTCTATGCTCTGTAGTGTTCGAGATTGGAATGTAAACAGTGGAACACAGAGAGACCCTTGGACATCAAAAATTTGAATAATTAAACAATATTTATATTTTTGAGAATGTGGGAGTGGTCTGTGGACACTTAAGGGACAGTCATGACGAGTTTGTTTCATTTGGTGATCTCATGAAGGACAAGAAACACTCATTACTGTGTCTTTGGTTGTGTATACTTCTTAATTATGGGTTTACATCTAAATATTGTGACACATATGTGATTAAACATGAAACTATTTGTGAAAAGATGTAATGTGATATGGGTTTTCATATAAAGTGAACCAAATCAGTGGCCACGCCCATGTGAGCATAGACATTATGTTGCCGTCATGGACCACCCTTTTCTCCATAAAATCAACTCCTGACAAAATTTACATTAGACCACAAAATATGGCGCTGACGCTACATGTTGAAATGGTTAAGAACTACAACTCTATAGGCCCAGGAGACCAGACAGTGTGTAGTGTTGGCCACACGGCTGGAAATGGTTGAACTCTGAGACTATCGATCACTACAGAATAAGAGCAAATCCTAGACATAGAATTACCAGTCTGCCGCTGGAAACTACGTAAGTCTAGTACGAGAATACTGACAACCGCCGAAGCATCTATTCTATGCAACGACCATCTGTACGCCTGACGTAACCATTATAACAGACACTATCCAGAGCCACTGAAAAAGCAACAACTACGAAAGACATAGTGACTTCTGGGGAAGTTAACCAGAGACTATCTGATTAACTGACTCTCCAGCAGACGAACCGGCGATTCCAACAGAGAAGACAACAACGACATACAGGTGTAAATTATTTTCGAATGAGCGGCCGTTCATGTGCAATGGATTAGCATTTCAATTAATATAATTATCAACTGTGTGTAGTGAATTCATTTGGTCTTTCCCACTTTTTATCTGTCCCCACCCCTTTCCATTGTCTACCAAGCTGTCATAACGGTTTAGCCCACTAGGGACATATCAATGCATTGTGTTAGTAGCCAATAACTATATTGTTTGTTTGTGTATTTCTGTGATTTGTCTAGTTAGTTAGTAAATAAATAATTAAGCCAATTTGTATATCGCTGGTTCATTTTGGAGACTAGGGTACATGCAAATATCCAAGGGTTTGCGACATAATAAGTAATGAGAACTGATGAGGAAATATTGACACATTAAGAGAAGACTAATCGATAAGATATCTGAAGAGTCGATTCGGGAAATAGAGACTGTATAAACATTTTCCCTTGGTGCCTCGACTTCCTAGTTAATTAAAGTTTACATGACTAGTTTAATGATAATTACACACAGAGAATTGGTTTGAGAAAATAACAGTCTTCACATTTAATGATCAAATCAAATCAAATTTATTTATATAGCCCTTCGTACATCAGCTGATATCTCAAAGTGCTGTACAGAAACCCAGCCTAAAACCCCAAATGATAGTCACAGATACGACACTGCCATAACAATGGGAGTAGTTGTCCACCAACGGCACAGCGAGCTGTCTAGCTCCCGCCTATCCTTTCTTTGGATTGGTGGATATATCTAATTATTGTAAACCTTTTTTGAATATTCAAAACTTTGCTTATAAGCCATTCGCACTCTCTCATTGACCTCCATACAAAAACTCCTTGCTTGGTGGGCGAAACTACAAAAAACACCACCTGCTGGAGGAGACAGATTTTCCTCTATGTTGGGCCTCTTCCTCTCTGGTTCATCATTAAATCAGCAAAACTGTAATCGGTATTCATCCAGTGTTTGTCTACAAAGTGAGTCATCCATCCACCATCTAAGGAACCCTTATTAAACTACAATACTATCTTTGCACATTTTAAAAACATGTCATGTTATTATATTTTACGGTTCCATGTTAATCTGAGTCCTTCTCTCGTTTTGTACAGATGACTGTTGAAGAGTCTCAACCCCATGAAAAGTCAACTCTCTACTCCTACACCATCCATTCTCACTAGTCATGGGAAACTGAGGCTTTCTGAAGCCTTTTGGGCTTTCACCAAAATGTGCTGAAAAACGGTTCATTACTCTGAGCTTTTAACACAATACACATGAGTGACATCTTCTGGTCAGCAATGAAAAGCAGCGATGTTAATATAAAGTATATGTTTTTCCACAATATCCATAAAATGGCCATGGCACAGCAGTTAGTTATGAGTCTTAGTAGCCTCCAATCAGTTACCATTACAGGGTTGCACCTTCCATCATGCTTCCCTTTTTTGTTTTGAATTCCTTTTTTTACTGTCAAAAACTGAATCAGTGGCATTATATAGGATGCTTAAGACAGAAGCTTATACTTTTCTCAATAAAACTAACTGTTTAAACAACAATGTGCAGAAAGTGTGGTGTCACATAAAACAATTTTCTAAATATTGCAACGATTCAACCCCATTCCCTGTAGTCTGAGTGTTCTGATCCCCTGGACCCCAAATCTACCTGCTACCAGTCAGGTGACGCTACGTGAAAAATGTTTAATGTGTAAGTACGGTGACCAGTAGAGGTCAGTGTTTGAAAGCAGCTTGGAATCGAAGATAGAACCGGAACGACATTGAAATCAGTGGGATCTTGCATTTTGCAACACGATTTGAAAAACCACATGATCAAACAAAGCTTCGGACGTCATTGATCATGTGATAATGTTTACTTTGCAACAAGCATTATTATGTGTTAGTTCAGTAGTACTTTGAAAACTGCATTGGAGCACAGGTATCAATCGTCCCATCACTCAGTCTCACAGTCCACTCCGCTATTTCCTGGTTGAAACATTTCTAATGGTTTCAGTTTATGTGACAAAACAAGCAGTCATTGTGTAGATACTCATTGTACCATCTAAACTGCTGTGAAATATTTTCAATAACAAAAAAAATTGTATTTTCAGCTTTTTGAAGCTGGTGTACAAAACCAAAAGTAAAAGACAAAAAAACTAAACCCAAGAACGGGAAACATTGAAATAGTGCACATAGAACAGATCTACCGCTTCTTAGGACTTGTTTTCAATAAAAGTGACAGATCTATAACTCACATTTCTATGTGAATTTGGTCAGGCCGCCAAAAGAGTTAGCTCAGCTTTAACAGCTTTTTGAGGAGGAGAGGAAATGAACCCTAGTACCCCAAAGAACTTCCGGTGTGTTTGTAAACAACTAGCTAGCTAGCTTATTCTAGTTGTTTTCTCTAAGCCAACATTTGCATTTTGACCACATTTTTCATGGGTGGGTTGGTCCTTGCGACCTGAGCAAATCTATTTTAGAAAATGTAAGTTTATAGATTTCCCAAAGAAGCATCGCATCGGGCAGCATTGCCTGCATGGATAGTAACATTAGCAGCAGGAGGTGGTGGTGCAAAGATGATGTGTAGCATATGGGTAAGTGATAACATCAGCTAGCTAGCAACATATAATGTAAATAGGATAGAGAGCCATCCATCCAACATTAGTTTAATTTGCTACAAACAATGATGTTAGCTACCTAGCTAGGAGCTATTTAACATGTTTCCAGTCCCAGAGAGAGAACTATGACAATTTAAAAACACAATTGCAACAAAATATAAAATGTTATTATATCACTTGAGAATAATGAAGCAAGTCCTGGTCTGATTTCTATGTTTCCTAACCTCAGATACAGAGACCTGTGAAAGCTGCTAAACCCTGTCTGTGGATGAAGGTCCCAGAGAAAGTCCTGAAGAGTCTGAAGGGTACATCTCCAATGGATTAAATATGTAATTGCTTTACTGCTAGAATTGGTTGTAGGACTACAAAAATACTGTTAAAAGTAACAATGCATAGACCTAGAATATGCATTGCCAACCTTGCTGCTAGAGATCTAGCTACTGGGTGTGCAGTATTTATCTAATAAACTAACTATGTTTAATTGTTACCTGATTAAATTATTCATGAAACAATTGACTCAATAGGATCTGGGGCACCATGAGAGTGGTTCTTTATGAATAAAGAGTTACCATCTCCCTAATTAAACTCTAAAAGGTCTACCTATCACATCTATAAACAGTCAACTTATTAATCATATCCTCGTATAATATCACCATTCTGAACAGTCATAACCTCCTTGCATCTCCTTGCATCTCCTTGCAGAAATTGGTTTAATTGTTTATTTACTATCTAATTAAATGGGAACACAGGATAAACACACACACTCTGCACTGGTTATTGACTGGAGACATAATACGCTGAAAACAGGTCCCTAACGGAATGACAACATCAAATAAAATCAAATGTTATTAAATTCCCAAGGTCCCAGGGTCCTTAGCTTTGTGATGAGCTTTGAGAGCAATATGGTGTTGAACGCTGAGCTGTCGTCAATGAATAGCATTCTCACATAGGTGTTCCTTTTGTGTAGGTGGGAAAGGGCAGTGTGGAGTGCAATGGAGATTGCATCATCTGTGGATCTGTTGGGGCGGTATGCAAATTGAGTGGGTCTAGGGTTTCTGGGATGATGGTGTTGATGTGAGCCATGACCAGCCTTTCAAAGCACTTCATGGCTACAGACGTGAGTACTACGGGCCGGTAGTCATTTAGGCAGGTTACCTTAGTGTTCTTGGGCACAGGACTATTGTGGTCTGCTTAAAACATGTTAGTATTACAGACTCGGACAGGGAGAGGTTGAAAATATCAGCGAAGACACTTGCCAGTTGGTCAGCGCATGCTCGCAGTACACATCCTGGTAATCCGTTTGGCCCTGTGGCCTTGTGAATGTTTACCCATTTAAAGGTCTTACTCACTTCGGCTGCGGAGAGAGTGATCACACAGTCTTCCGAACAGCTGGTGCTCTCATGTGTGTTTTAGTGTTATTTTCCTCAAAGCAAGCATAGAAGTAGCTCATCTGTTAGGTTCATGTCAATGGGCAGCTCTTGGCTGTGCTTCACTTTGTAGTCTGTAATGGTTTGCAAGCCCTGCCACATCAGGCGAGCATCAGAGCTGGTGTAGTACGATTTTATCTTAGTCCTGTATTGACGCTTTGCCTGTTTGATGGTTCATCGGAGTGCATAGTGGGATTTCTTATAAGCTTCCCAGTTAGAGTACCGCTCCTTGAAAGCGGCAGCTCTAGCCTTTAGCTCAGTGCGGATGCTGCCTGTAATCCATCGCTTCTGGTTGGGGTATGTACGTACGGTCACTGTGGGGACGACGTCATCGATGCACTTATTTTCTTGTTTGCTTATGGTGGAATATAGCTCATTCAATTATGTCTTAGTGACAGCCTCTGACTGTGGTGTTGTGTAAACGGCTACAAAGAATGCAGATGAAAACTCTCTCAGTAGGTAGTGTGGTCTACAGCTTATGGATACTTGTTAAAGAACAGATGAAGAGGGAAAGAGGGACAGAGACACTTAACATTGTCACATTCAGAAACTACTCTCACCTACAATAACCAAATATTTTGCACACAAACCGCCACCCACTTTGAGCAAGAAGTCATGAATGTATTTACATGAAATGCCTGGAAATCACCTGGGATCTCTCAGTGAACGGGGCGGCCTTGGAAAGGGGGTTGGGCCTTTTCGCGGGGACGCTTGTAAGGCTCTGATTGTCCGAAATGGTTCCAACTACTCTTCTGCTGTTGTCCAGTATCCGGTGACTTGTCATGTAGTCTTGAACAGAACTACAGAGTTGATTTTCCTTCCATTCGCTCTTGAAGATACTTATTTGAAGATAGGCTAGCCAGACATATTGATGGTTCCCCAGTGGTGTGATGATAGTAGCATAATACGATGGTTTGAGCACAGTAACGGGATGGTCATACTTAAATTCACTTCCGAATATACCTTCCTTAGGACAGCTAATCAGCCGTACCAGTGATTGTCCGGGAGAGGATTTTATTGCCTCCACCTCGTATTGAGATTCAAAGTTCAAACCATTTTAAACGTGTAGCTGCCACTTCACGCTTTTTTTCTGGTTCGATGTGTTAATTCGTTAAACCGTCATTTATACCTTTTGCTCGATAGGGGTGGTTCTGGCAAGCTGGCATGCTCCCTGACCTCACTCCGGGGCAGTGATTAAACACTGTGCAAAGTTATTGAAAACAATTATCTCTTATAACTTCTCAAATCACATCCCTCTCTTAACAAAAACACTTTCATAATGTTTAAATTACTTGCACAACCCATAGTATGGAAGCTTCATCCATGTAGTGGGTATACTTTACAATTTACAATATTTCCTTTATAACACTTTTAAGGACAGCACAAATAACAAACAAAATCACAAGAGTGTTCTATTGATCGAACGTTCTACGTTCAAAATATTGTTCCAGTATTTGCTTTTGAACGTGTTAGAGTTTCAGAGGGAAAAGTTCTGTTGAGACATAGCACATTCCTTTGGTGAATTTTGAGACCTGGATCTTCTCCCTTGTTTACAACAGGGCGTGAGTGTCAATCCCCACTAGTACTATCCTCCCCTCTCTATGGGTGAAATGGGGTCTGACTGAAGTTATTCATTTCAAATCTGATCTGACCTATTTGGTTTCTTGTGGTCAGTCATGACAGCAGGTTTCTGTTCCAGCCCAGCCCTGACATTCTGCTTATTATTTGTATTAGACACTATTCATTTAACTATTCATCTCTTATTTTGAAGATGGATGTCTAAACCTACTAACCATTTACATAGGTGTGCTTTGTATAATATTAAATAAAGTGTTGATTCTTTGAATTTAGTATCGTGTATTTTTTGGTCATTGAACATTTATTTTTTGCCTGTTTTATTTGGTTGTCACTATAATGATGTCTGATGGTATTGCACATATTTGCAGCAGATGCTGATGTCCTTGATCATTGGTGTAGGTATAACAATCCCTGTATGGCTGACCTAGGATGCAACCCCTGTCCACAACTGCACTTCATACCCACGAAGCAGAGTCCATTATTCTACAAAAAACATTATCTTGGTTGGGCTAGGATAACAATACTTTAGGTCTCAGGTCAGGTGACATCACCACACGATGGCTACTAGGGCTTTGTCTCACTTTGTCTTTCTTTAATTACTCGCATCCTATCTCTTCACCTGTATTGTATCGCAACTGTATTGGAAGAGAAGGTACAAGGCCCCTCCACTCTGACCTTCTTCTCCAACTGGATTTGAGAAGAAGGTGATGAGAGAAGAGGTGATAATCGAGGAAGGATGAATTGATAAAGAGCCTGGCACTCACCTGTCAAATCAAATCAAATCAAACTGAATTTGTCACACGCGCTAAATACCGTGAAATTCTTACTTACAAGCCGTTACCCAACAATGCAGTTCAAGAAAGAGTTAAGAAAATATTTACCAAATAAACTAAAGTAAAAAAATTATAAAAAGTAACACAATAAAATAACAATAACGAGGCTAAGTACAGGGTGTACCGATACCAAGTCAATGTGCGGGGGAACAGGTTAGTAAAGGTAATTTGTACATGTAGGTTGGGATAAAGTGACTATACATAGATAATACACAGCGAGTGGCAGCAGTGTAAAAACAAATGGGGGGGTGTCAATGTAAATAGTGTGGGTGGCCATTTGATTAATTGTTCACCAGTCTTATGGCTTGGGGGTAGAAGCTATTGAGGAGCCTTTTGGTCCTAGACTTGGCGCTCCGGTACCTCTTGCCGTGCGGTAGCAGAGAGAGCAGACTATGACTTGGGTGACTGAGTCTTTGACAATTATTTGGGCTTTCCTCTGACACCGCCTAGTATATAGGTCCTGGATGGCAGGAAACTTGGCCTCAGTGATGTACTGGGCCGTACGCACTACCATCTGTAGCTCCTTATGGTCAGATGCCGAGCAGTTACCATACCAGGAGGGGATTCAACCGGCCAGGATGCTCTTAATGGTGCAGCTGTATATCTTCTTGAGGATCTGGGGACCCATGCCAAATCTTTTCAGTCTCCTGAGGGGGAAAAGGTGTTGTCGTGCCCTCTTCACAACTTTCTTGGTGTGTTTGGACCTTGATAGTTCATTGGTGATGTGGACACCAAGGAATTTGAAACTCTCGACCCACTCCACTACAGCCACATCGTTGTTAATAGGGGCCTGTTCGGCCAACCTTTTCCTGTAGTCCACGATCAGCTCCTTTGTCTTGCTCACATTGAGGGAGAAGTTGTTGTCCTGGCACCACACTGACCTCCTCCCTATAGGCTGTCTCATCGTTGTCGGTGATCAGGCCTACTACTTTTGTGTCGTCAGAAAACTTAATGATGGTGTTGGAGTCATGTTTAGCCACGCAGTCATGGGTGAACAGGGAGTACAAAAGGGAACTAAGCACGCACCCCTGAGGGGCCCCAGTGTTAAGGATCAGCGTGGCAGATGTGTTGTTGCCTACCCTTTTCACCTGGGGGCGACCCGTCAGGATCCAGTTGCAGAGGGAGGTGTTTAATCCCCGGGTCCTTAGTTTAGTGATGAGCTTTGTGGACACTATGGTGTTAAACGCTGAGCTGTAGTCAATGAACAGCATTCTCACATAGGTATTCCTTTTGTCCTGGTGGGAAAGAGCAGTGTGGCGTGCGATTGAGATTGCATCATCTGTAGATCTGTTGGGGTGGTATGCGAATTGGAGTGGGTGTAGGGTATCCGGGATGACCAGCCTTTCAAAGCACTTCATGGCTACCAACATGAGTGCTACAGGGCGGTAATAATTTAGGCAGGTTACCTTCGCTTCCTTGGGCACAGGAACTATGGTTGTCTGCTTGAAACTAGCTCATGTGCTAGTACACACACCCCTCTGCTACACTCAATGACGTCCTCCTTCTCTTCATCATCCTCAGCACACTCACCCCTCTGCTACATTAACTGACCACCTCCTTTTCCTCATCAATCTCAGCAGCCAGCAGAGTGTACTGTGTGAACTGAGTCAATCTAGCACACACAGAATTCATTTTGTGGGTATTTCATTCTGCTACATTGACTCAGATCAAACAGTCAGGGGCTGATTTATACTGTCAGTGTAGTGGGAGGTGAAAGGGGTGTGACTAGTAGAGGTGAGTTCTAGTAGCAACTGTGATGTGATGTCATCCCCCTTATACTTGAATTAGTGTCTCCTTTCTATTATAAATGTACCTATACTTGAATACCGTAAGCATCTCAGCTGCGGGAGGATCCCCTCCTGCAATATTGTGCTGATTTGCTTCATTCTGCTACACTCACTGTCCTCCTTCTCCAGTGGTTGGCATGCTAGCTACAAGTGTCATTTGATTATGGTTTGCACCCTGGCCCGATCAGCCATACAGAAACGGAACTCATACATTACATGGCGACTTTGCAGCCCACGTAAAAATGACCCTTCACAATGGTCACTCTCCAGGGGATTTTTTTCTGGCCTCCACTATCCGTGCTCTACCCTTTTGGTTCCATTGCTTACAACTGATGTGAAATTATTTATGGCATGAATGCCCAATGCAGACATACTGTATGATGGGATTAGTATTGGCCTTGTGGGGATGTCCAATGCACTTGTACATATGGATTTTAATTTCTATACTAAAACAGGATTAGCAAATTGTTTACATTTTGTTGAGATGTTTTCTGCATTTGAAATCATATTATTAGAAATAGGAAAACCATTCACACATCTGAGAACATACGTATGTGGGAATCATTTGCTAATAACGCGTGTGTGGGTTTTTCTTTTTTATTAGACAATTAACGAGGCTAACCATGTTGAAGGATACCAGATCTGACTTCTACAGCTACATCCCTTCATTAAAATGGATGAGTGCAAGCCTTACCCTTGTAATGGAGGTAGGCCTTAAAGTGGAACTGACAGCCTTTGAACTACTTTGCAGATATGAAACAAACAGACATATTAATATCAGTCAAAAATATCACATTTTCAGTTTATGCTACAAAACCAACTTTATAAGACGTTTAAAAAAAATAGGTTCTATTTGACTCAACATTACATGACGTACACTAAGGCATTGTTGGTAGAATAGTTGGATGCAGCTCAATGCATGATTAATATAATTCAATAGTTCTTGGTAGTCCAAAAAACATTGCTATCAGGTTATAAATCACAGTGGGCTTGATACATTGTTTGCTGCCTCCATTCGGGATGCACTGTTTCAGTTTCAATGACTCAATATTTTGGTCACAAACAGATGACTGTAACTAAGGCTGGGAATCTCAATACAATCAAACTAGCAAGGTAAATGATCACAAGTCAGTCATAGCATGGCTAATAGGCTAGCATATCTATTTATGTAGCAAGCTAAATACACGGAGCCTAACGTTAGCTAGCCAGCTGCTAGATAACATGTAAACAGCCTAGCTAACCAGCTCTGTTAGGGTGAGTAAAATGGTCAGAGTGAGTTCAGTTCTCTTATTTGTGTCTGGAAGTAGCTAGCTAGCGAGCTAGCCAACTTTAGCCAGTTAGCTGGGTGCTTGATTGCATGCAAGTTGCAGAAGGACGAGTAGGCTACAATTTTATTAGTGCAATTTTAACGGCCAACTAGCTGAAAAAGTTAGACAGGGTTTATCTAATGTTCCTAGGTTAGATTTTACCTCATCTTACTCTTGCTAGCATTAGTTGTTGATCTTGTTGTTGTTGATGTGCATAACTGAGGGAGAGCCTACCTTTTCATGGTTGTTTGATCAATATGACTGTAAAGTTCCCAAATGTAAGAAGATTGACATTCTGTATCCAGTTCAAAATGAATGATGGAAGGCCTGTGTAACAAAGAGCTCCTTTGCATAAAGGCCTACTGTAGCTCTGGTTGGCTATGGTGCACCGATCTGCGTAGACTCCAGTCCTGGACGAGACATATGTTTTTTTTTTCTTAGGTTTTATTTACTGCAGTGTCTATTAATTGTCCAAACACACAGCCATGTTCCCACTCTATATTGCTATCGACTTTTCACAAATGCCTCAGTATACATAATTCCCAAACATTCTAAGAATGTATGAAACCGTGAAAATGACTATATATACAGTAAGTGCTCACTTGTCAGATATTTTTTTTTAAAGTGTTTTATTAAGATTTCATTTTGCTAAATTATGTCATTTCCATTTTAAGGATGACTTGCACAGGAGAGAGTCATTATTAGCAAATATCACGAGGGTGTGCAGAAAGGAATATTTTAAGGTTAATTTCATTTAATTTCAAAATACATGTTGCTTGAAACAAAGTTGCAATTTGTTTGCTTCATGTTATGTATCATCCTGTTGTAATTATATGCAGTTCAACATTATCACCACAAGGTGTCAGTGCTATAGTCTAGCTTACCCGTAAACAAACCACTTGCACGGTCTCGTATGTGGTATCGATAATACATGCCTAGCACAAGCAAGCTGTTCATTAAAACTACAATATGTTTCTTAGTTGAACGTTAAAGGGCAATACACCTGGATAAAATATATTTGCGTTTTGAGGAAGCAGATGAAGAGCAAGGGGAGACAGATCATCTCATCTTGAAAAGCAGTCAGAACTACACATTTCGGATTACTCCATGCAAAATAATTGCGCACATTTAGCTCGCTATCATCAGAGTTTAACAGCAAGTAGCTGCATGCTTTTCATGATCAGTAAACATCAATTGGTCATGTAATTTCCAATCCTCTGTGGGCTCTGCCTGTCAAGCAGCAGAATGGCGCATTTGCCGATATACTGTTAGCTAATAATGTTAACTACCATTCGAAAATGTAAAATCAAATCAAATCAACCTTGTTCAGTTGGTTAAACATGTTGGTAAGTAGACTTAATGTACTTGTTCCTCCAACAACGTAGGCCTACCTAGCAAAGTTAGCAAACATTATCACCTTTTCAACATTGTTTTTAAGAGTGTTTAAACATGATTGCTGCTGAAAGACATGATAGGTTACATTGATTGATGGACCACGTCAATTTAACTAGCTAGCTAATAACAGATCACGTCAATATGGCTAGTTAACAAGCAAATCTTCAGGGGATAAAGTAGATGGATAGCAATATCCAAATATTGTTTGATTTGCATGCCATCTTTAGAGGTGATGACAGTAAAGTTAGTCGGACTGACAACTTTACAAGGACAATGTCTAGCTCTTTCCAGAAGCCTTAACTCTGATGAAGCAAGCTAAATGACACATATTGTTACGGTGCGTGAATGAGGACCCAAAAGCGAATTAACGTAAACAGAGCTTCTTTAATAACAAAACAAAACGTAGGCTCAGATGGACCGGCAGGTTCCGACAGGACAGGACAAGGTTGCAGCAAACATGACGATAGTCTGGTTCAGGCATGAACAACACAAACAAGAATCCGACAAAGACAGGAGCAGAAACAGAGAGAGATATAGAGGACTAATCAGAGGGAAAAAGGGAACAGGTGGGAAAAGGGGTGACGAGGTAGTTAGGAGGAGACAAGGAACAGCTGGGGGAAAGAGGGGGAGAAAAGGTAACCTAAAAACGACCAGCAGAGGGAGACAGGGTGAAGGGAAAGGACAGAAACAAGACACAACATGACAATACATGACAGTACCCCCCCACTCACCGAGCGCCTCCTGGCGCACTCGAGGAGGAAACCTGGCGGCAACGGAGGAAATCATCGATCAGCGCACGGTCCAGCACGTCCCGAGAGGGAACCCAACTCCTCTCCTCAGGACCGTACCCCTCCCAATCTACTAGGTACTGATGACCACGGCCCCGAGGACGCATGTCCAAAATCCTACGGACCCTGTAGATGGGTGCGCCCTCGACAAGGATGGGGGGGGGGGGGGGAAGACGAGCGGGGGCGCGAAGAACGGGCTTGACACAGGAGACATGGAAGACCGGGTGGACGCGACGAAGATATCGCGGAAGAAGAAGTCGAACTGCGACAGGATTAATGATCCGAGAAATACGGAACGGACCAATGAACCGCGGGGTCAACTTGCGAGAAGTGGTCTTAAGGGGAAGGTTCTGAGTGGAGAGCCAAACTCTCTGACCGCGACAATATCTAGGACTCTTAGTTCTACGCTTATTAGCAGCTCTCACAGTCTGCGCCCTATAACGGCAAAGTGCAGACCTGACCCTCTTCCAGGTGCGCTCGCAACGTTGGACAAAAGCCTGAGCGGAGGGGACGCTGGACTCGGCGAACTGAGATGAGAACAGCGGAGGCTGGTACCCGAGGCTACTCTGAAAAGGAGATAGCCCGGTCGCAGATGAAGGAAGCGAGTTGTGGGCGTATTCTGCCCAGGGGAGCTGTTCTGACCAAGACGCAGGGTTGCGAAAAGAAAGACTGCGTAAGATGCGACCAATAGTCTGATTGGCCCGTTCTGCTTGACCGTTAGACTGGGGGTGAAAGCCGGAAGAGAGACTGACGGAAGCCCCAATCAAACGGCAAAACTCCCTCCAAAATTGAGACGTGAATTGCGGACCTCTGTCCGAAACGACGTCTGACGGAAGGCCATGAATTCTGAAAACATTCTCGATGATGATTTGTGCCGTCTCTTTAGCAGAAGGAAGCTTAGCAAGGGGAATAAAATGAGCCGCCTTAGAGAACCTGTCGACAACCGTAAGAATAACAGTCTTCCCCGCTGACGAAGGCAGTCCGGTGACAAAATCTAAGGCGATGTGAGACCACGGTCGAGAGGGAATGGGAAGCGGCCTGAGACGGCCGGCAGGAGGGGAGTTACCGGACTTAGTCTGCGCGCAGACCGAACAAGCAGCCACGAAGCGACGCGTGTCATGCTCCCGGGTGGGCCACCAAAAACGCTGGCGAATGGAAGCAAGCGTACCCCGAACGCCAGGGTGGCCGGCTAACTTGGCAGAGTGAGCCCACTGAAGAACGGCCAGACGAGTAGGAACGGGAACGAAAAGAGGTTCCTAGGACAAGCGCGCGGCGACGGAGTCTGAGTGAGTGCTTGCTTTACCTGCCTCTCAATTCCCCAGACAGTCAACCCGACAACACGCCCCTCAGGGAGAATCCCCTCGGGGTCAGTGGAGGCTACTGAAGAACTGAAGAGACGAGATAAAGCATCAGGCTTGGTGTTCTTAGAGCCCGGACGATAAGAAATCACGAACTCGAAACGAGCGAAAAACAGCGCCCAGCGCGCCTGACGCGCATTAAGTCGTTTGGCAGAACGGATGTACTCAAGGTTCCTATGGTCAGTCCAAACGACAAAAGGAACGGTCGCCCCCTCCAACCACTGTCGCCATTCGCCTAGGGCTAAGCGGATGGCGAGCAGTTCGCGGTTTCCCACATCATAGTTACGTTCCGACGGCGACAGGCGATGAGAAAAATACGCGCAAGGGTGGACCTTGTCGTCAGAGAGGGAGCGCTGAGAAAGAATGGCTCCCACGCCCACCTCTGACGCGTCAACCTCGACAACGAACTGTCTAGTGACGTCAGGTGTAACAAGGATAGGTGCGGATGTAAAACGATTCTTGAGGAGGTCAAAAGCTCCCTGGGCGGAAACGGATCACTTAAAGCACGTCTTGACAGAAGTAAGGGCTGTGAGAGGGGCTGCCACCTGACCGAAATTACGGATGAAACGACGATAGAAATTTGCGAAGCCGAGAAAGCGCTGCAGCTCGACGCGTGACCTAGGGACAGGCCAATCAATGACAGCTTGGACCTTAGCGGGATCCATCTTAATGCCTTCAGCGGAAATAACAGAACCGAGAAATGTGACGGAGGAGGCATGAAAAGAGCACTTCTCAGCCTTCACAAAAAGACAATTCTCTAAAAGGCGCTGGAGGACACGTCGAACGTGCTGAACATGAATCTGGAGTGACGGTGAAAAAATCAGGATATCGTCAAGGTAAACGAAAACAAAGATGTTCAGCATGTCTCTCAGGACATCATTGACTAATGCCTGAAAGACAGCTGGAGCGTTAGCGAGGCCGAAAGGAAGAACCCGGTATTCAAAGTGCCCTAACGGAGTGTTAAACGCCGTCTTCCACTCGTCCCCCTCCCTGATGCGCACGAGATGGTAAGCGTTACGAAGGTCCAACTTAGTGAAAAATCTGGCTCCCTGCAGGATCTCGAAGGCTGAAGACATAAGAGGAAGCGGATAACGATTCTTCACTGTTATGTCATTCAGCCCTCGATAATCTATGCAGGGGCGCAGGGACCCGTCCTTCTTCTTAACAAAAAAAAACCCCGCTCCGGCGGGAGAGGAGGAGGGGACTATGGTACCGGCGGCAAGAGCTACAGACAAATAATCTTCGAGAGCCTTACGTTCGGGAGCCGACAGAGAGTATAGTCTACCCCGGGGGGGAGTGGTTCCCGGAAGGAGATCAATACTACAATCATACGACCGGTGTGGAGGAAGAGAGGTGGCCCTGGACCGACTGAACACCGTGCGCAGATCGTGATATTCCTCCGGCACCCCTGTCAAATCACCAGGCTCCTCCTGTGAAGAAGAGACAGAGGAAACAGGAGGGATAGCAGACATTAAACATTTCACATGACAAGAGACGTTCCAGGAGAGGATAGAATTACTAGACCAATTAATGGAAGGATTATGACAAACTAGCCAGGGATGGCCCAAAACAACAGGTGTAAAAGGTGAACGAAAAATTAAAAAAGAAATGGTTTCGCTATGATTACCAGAAACAGTGAGGGTTAAAGGTAGCGTCTCACGCTGAATCCTGGGGAGAGGACTACCATCCAGGGCGAACAAGGCCGTGGACTCCCTTAACTGTCTGAGAGGAATGTCATGTTCCCGAGCCCAGGTCTTGTCCATAAAACAGCCCTCCGCCCCAGAGTCTATTAAGGCACTGCAGGAAGCTGACGAACCGGTCCAGCGTAGATGGACCGACAAGGTAGTGCAGGATCTTGAAGGAGAGACAGGAGTAGTAGCGCTCACCAGTAACCCTCCGCTTACTGATGAGCTCTGGCTTTTACTGGACATGAAGTGACAAAATGACCAGCAGAACCGCAATAGAGACAGAGGCGGTTGGTGATTCTCCGTTCCCTCTCCTTAGTCGAGATGCGGATACCTCCCAGCTGCATAGGCTCAGCACCCGAGCCGGCAGAGGAAGATGGTAGTGATGCGGAGAGGGGGGCAACGGAGAACGCGAGCTCCTTTCCACGAGCTCGGTGACGAAGATCAACCCGTCGCTCAATGCGAATAGCGAGTTCAATCAAGGAATCCACGCTGGAAGGAACCTCCCGGGAGAGAATCTCATCCTTTACCTCTGCGCGGAGACCCTCCAGAAAACGAGCGAGCAAAGCCGGCTCGTTCCAGCCACTGGAGGCAGCAAGAGTGCGAAACTCAATAGAGTAGTCTGTTATGGATCGATTACCTTGACATAGGGAAGACAGGGCCCTGGAAGCCTCCTCCCAAAAACAGATCGATCAAAAACCCGTATCATCTCCTCCTTAAAGTCCTGATACTGGTTAGTACACTCAGCCCTTGCCTCCCAGATTGCCGTGCCCCACTCACGAGCCCGTCCAGTAAGGAGAGATATGACGTAGGCGACACGAGCAGTGCTCCTGGAGTAAGTGTTGGGCTGGAGAGAAAACACAATATCACACTGGGTGAGGAACGAGCGGCATTCAGTGGGCTCCCCAGAGTAACACGGCGGGTTATTGATTCTGGGCTCCGGAGATTCGAAAGCCCTGGAAGTGGCCGGTGGATCGAGGCGGAGATGGTGAACCTGTTCTGTGAGGTTGGAGACTTGGGTGGCCAGGGTCTCAACGGCATGTCGAGCAGCAGACAATTCCTGCTCGTGTCTGCCTAGCATCGCTCCCTGGATCTCGACGGCTGAGTGGAGAGGATCCGAAGTCGCTGGGTCCATTCTTGGTCGGATTCTTCTGTTACGGTGCGTGAATGAGGACCCAAAAGCGAATTAACGTAAACAGAGCTTCTTTAATAACAAAACAAAACGTAGGCTCAGATGGACCGGCAGGTTCCGACAGGACAGGACAAGGTTGCAGCAAACATGACGATAGTCTGGTTCAGGCATGAACAACACAAACAAGAATCCGACAAAGACAGGAGCAGAAACAGAGAGAGATATAGAGGACTAATCAGAGGGAAAAAGGGAACAGGTGGGAAAAGGGGTGACGAGGTAGTTAGGAGGAGACAAGGAACAGCTGGGGGAAAGAGGGGGAGAAAAGGTAACCTAAAAACGACCAGCAGAGGGAGACAGGGTGAAGGGAAAGGACAGAAACAAGACACAACATGACAATACATGACACATATAATCTAGTAAATTGCCAATTTAGGCTCTTTTAAACCTATGTGCCTCTTTTGAGGCAGAGAGAGAGAGAGAGAGAGAGAGAGAGAGAGAGTATACTCTTTAAAAGAGCCTAAATTGGCAATTTACATCATGATTTTCTCCCCATAATTTAAAAAGAAATGTAAAAAGCATGTCAAACATCCTTCCTCCAAATGAAGCCTGAATGTGAGAATTACCAGAACAATCCGAGATACCAAAAACATTTTGGGCTACCCTGGCGTGGAACCGCTATCTCTCTATGTATCCTATCACACTCTTTTGCTCTCTTTCATTGTCCTGTTGAGTGTAATTGCAGTGAAAGTGTGTGTGCGTGCATGTTTATGTCTCCTGTAGGGAGTAATTGCGTGTGTGTTTGTGTGTGTGTGTGGTATGTCATGTGGTTATCAGCAGTACCAGAGTAGTGTATGAGCACAAGCCTCCTAAGGAAAATGTGTGACAAGAATATTATTACAGTGTGTGTTTGTGTGTGTGCGTACGTACAGTGTATTCGGAAAGTATTCAGACCCTTTTACATCTGCATCGAACTAAAGGCTAGAGCTGCCGCTTTCAAGGAGCAGGAGACTAATCCAGACGCTTATAAGAAATCCCGCTATGCCCTCAGACGAACCATCAAACAACCAAAGCGTCAATACAGGATTAAGATTGAATCCTACTACACTGGCTTTGACGCTTGTCAGATGTGGCAGGGCTTGAAAACTATTACGGACAACAAAGGGAAACCCAGACACGAGCTGCCCAGTGACGCAAGCCTACCAGACGAGCTAAATGCCTTTTATGCTCGCTTTGAGGCAAGTAACACTGAAGCATGCACGAGAGCACCAGCTGTTCTGGATGATTGTGTGATAACACTTTTGGTAGCCGATGTGAACAAAACCATGTGAACAGATTCCAAACGCCTGAAGGTACCACGTCCATCTGTACAAACAATAGTACGCAAGTATAAACACCATGAGACCATGTAACCGTCATACCACTCAGAAAGGAGACGCGTTCTGTCTCCGAGAGAAGAACGTACTTTGGTGCGGAAAGTGCAAAGCAATCCCAGAACAACAGCAAAGGACCATGTGAATATGCTGGAGGAAACAGGTAAAAAAGTATCTATATCCACAGTAAAACGAGTCGTATATCGACATAACCTGAAAGGCTGCTCAGCAAGGAAGAACCACTGCTCCAAAACCGCCATAAAAAAGCCAGACTACAGTTTGCACTGCACATGTGGACAAAGATCGTACTTTTTGGAGAAATGTCCTCTGGTCTGATGAAACAAAAATAGAACTGTTTGGCCATAATGATGCTTGCAAGCCGAAGAACACCATCCCAACCGTGAAGCACGGGGGTGGCAGCATCATGTTGTGGGGGTGCTTTGCTGCAGGAGGGACTGGTGCATTTCACAAAATAGATGGTATCACGAGTAAGAAAAATGATATGTATATATTGAAGCAATATCTCAAGACATCAGTTAAAGTTAAAGCTTGGTCGCAAATGGGTCTTCCGAATTGACAATGACCCCAAGCATACTTCCAAAGTTGTGGCAACATGGCTTAAGAACAACAAAATCAAGGTATTGGAGTGGCCATCACAAAGCCCTGACCTCAATCCTATAGAAAATTTGTGGGCAGAACTGAAAAAGTGTGTGGGAGCAAGGAGGCCTACAAACCTGATTCAGTTACACCAGCTCTGTCAGGAGGAATGGGCCAAAGTTCACCCAACTTATCATGGGAAGCTTGTGGAAGGCTACCCGAAACATTTGACCCAAGTTAAACAATTTAAAGGCAATGCTACCAAATACTAATTGAGTGTACGTCAACTTCCGACTTCAACTGTATGTGAGAATGCTGTTAATTGACTACAGCTCAGCGTTTAACACCATAGTGCCCACGAAGCTCATCCCTAAGCTAAGGACCCCGGGACTAAACCCCTCCCTCTGCAACTGGATCCTGGACTTCCTGACGGCTTCCCCCAGGTGGTGAAAGTAGGCAACAACACATCTGCCACGCTGATCCTTAACACTGGGGCCCCTCAGGGGTGTGTGCTTAGTCCCCTCCTGTATTCCCTGTTCACCCATGACTGTGTGGTCAAACATGACTCCAACACCATCATTAAGTTTGCTGACGACACAACAGTGTAGGCCTGATCACCGACAACAATGAGACAGCCTATAGGGAGGAGGTCAAAGAACTGTCAGTGTGATGCCAGGACAACAACATCTCCCTAAATGTTAGCAAGACAAAGGAGATGATAGTGGACTACAAGAAAAGGCAGGCCGATGTCACGACTTCCACCGAAGGTGGCTCCTCTTCCTGTTCGGGCGGCGCTTGGCGGTCGTCGTCACCGGTCTACTAGCTGCCACCGCTTCCCTTTTCTTTTTCTGTTGGTTATGTCTGTATTGGTTTCACTTGTTTCTTGTTTGGGATTTGTTTCAGGGCTATTTAAGCCTTCCATGCCCGTCTGCTTTTGTGCAGGCTTGTTCTCTGTTCTGTTTGTGGATGGTTGTGTTTTGTTATTGTTCAGACTGTTTGGTGTCCTGTTTGGGTCGGTCATTATTTCGCCTGTTGTTATTTTTCAGACTGTTTGGTGTCCTGTTTGGGTCAGTCATTATTTTGCCTGTTGTTTTTGGCGTGACCATACTTATCGGAATAAATACAGTTTTTCCCTAAACCTCTGCTCTCTGCGCCTGACTCCGCACCCACCACTCCTAGCTACGTGACAGCCGAACAGGCCCCCATTAACATCGACGGGGTTGTAGTGGAGCGGGTCGAGAGTTTCAAGTTCCTTGGTGTCCACATCACCAACAAACTATCGTAGTCCAAACATACCAAGTCAGTTGTGAAGAGGGCACGACAAAACCTTTTCTCCCTCAGGAGACTGAAAAGATTTGGCATTTGTTCCCAGATCCTCAAAATGTTATACAGCTGCACCATCGATATAATCCTGACCGGTTGCATCACTGCCTGGTATGGCAACTGCTAAGCATCTGACCTTAAGACGCTACAGAGGGTGGTGCGAACGGCACAGTACATCACTGGGGCCAAGCTTCCAGTTATCCAGGATCTGCATAATAGGAGGTGTCTGAGGAAAGCCCATCAAATTGTCGGAGACTCCAGTCACCCAATTTATAGACCTTTTTGTCTGCTACCGCATGGCAAGCGGTACCGGAGTGACAAGTCTAGGACCAAAAGGCTCTTCAACAGCTTCTACCCCCAAGACATAAGACTGCTGAACAAGTCATACATTTACGTTGACTGACCACCCCCTCCCTTGTGTATACGTTGCTACTCGCTGTTTGTTTGTTACCTATGCATAGTCACTTCGCCCCCACCTACATGTACAGCTTACCTCAACAAGCCTGTATCCCCGCACACTGACTCGGTAACGGTGCCCCCTGTATATATCCTCATTATTCTTATTCTTATTGTGTTACTTTTTATTATTACTTTTTATTTTAGTCTACTTGGTACATTTTTTCTTCTTCTTGAACTGCACTGTTGGTTAAGGGCTTGTAAGTAAGCATTTCCCTGTAAAGTCTACACTTGTTGTATTCGCCGCATGTGTAAAATAAAGTTTTTCCACATTTTGTTACGTTACAGCTTTATTATAAAATGGATGAAATTATTTGTTTTCTTCTCATCTCACCCCATAACGACAAAGCAAAAACATTTTTTATTTTTTTTGCAAAAAAAATAAAAAATTGAAATATTATATTTACATGAGTATTCACACCCTTTATCAGTACTTTGTTGAAGCACCTTTAGCAGCAATTACAGCCTCTAGTCTTCTTGGGTATGACGCTACAAGCTTGGCACAAGCATCTCTGCAGCACTCCACCAATCAGGCCATTATGGAAGATTGACCAGACGGAAGCCACTCCTCAGTAAAAGACACATGAAAGCCCGCTTGGAATTGGCCAAAAGGCACCTAAGACTCTCAGACCATGAGGAACAAGATTCTAAAGTGTAATGAAACCAAGATTGAACTCTTTGGCCTGAATCAAGTGTCACGTCTGGAGAAAACCTGGGACCATCCCTACGGTGAAGCATGGTGTAGGCAGCATCATACTGTGGGTTTGTTTTTCAGCGGCAGGGACTGGGAGACTAGTCAGGATCATGGGACAGTTGAACGGAGAAATCCTTGATAAAACCCTGCTCCAGAACACTCAGGACCTCAGACTGGGGTGAAGGTTCACCTTCTAACAGGACAATGACCCTAAGCACACAGCCAAGACAACACAGGAGTGGCTTCAGGACAAGTCTATAAATGTCCTGGATGTGGACCCAGCCAGAGCCCGTACTTGAACCCATCGAACATCTCTGGAGAGATGCTCCCCATCCAACCAACAGAAATTGAGAGGATCTACAGAGAAGATTGGGAGAAAATCCCCAAATCAAATCAAATTGTTTTTGTCACACGCCGAATACAGCAGTGAAATGCTTCCATAACCAACAACGCAGTTCTAAGAAAAATAGATAAGTAAAAAAATATGTAAAATATAAATAAATAAAGAGCAGCAGTAAAAAGGTGCGCCGAGCTTGTAGTGTCAAACTCAAGAATACTCAATGCTGCAATTGCTGCCAAAGGTTCTTCAACAAAGTACTGAGTAAAGGGTCTGAATACCTGTTTTTGTTTTTTCATTGATAAAGGGAAAAAAAATTGTCAATTCATTTTAGAATAAGGCATTAACGTAACAAAATATGGAAAAAGTCAAGGGGTCTGAATACTTTACATTAGCTTTATACAAACTGTATACTAGCTGTTTAGTTGGTGTTTTAATGTGCAATAAGCATATAACAATTATATAATGAATTGGCAACTCGTTGTCATTCTGAGAAATAAGGTAGGCCACTTGATTTCAACATGTGAACAAAGTGGACAGACTAGCATGCTGTTCAAACAGTTGGAGACGGACAGAATGTTGTGTTCATAACAATTCAACTTTTCTACCTTGTTAGCTGAATTCAACGCTTGTGAAATTATACCTAGATCCAAGTTGGCTAAACCTGAAATATAAATATTAGCTGGCTACTCACTAGCACGTGGGCTTGTACTTGAGAGATTGTTTATGAGACGGGTGATCATTTTTTTTCATGCCTGCTCCATTATTAGTGAATGTGCATTATGCATGGTCCTGGTTAAATTTGTTAACAAAACGGCATTTTTATAGAATGAGCAGGTACAACTATTTTGATCAAATAATGAATAGTGGGTCTCATGGTTGTGGAAGGCCTATATTCAGCCTAGGTATAATTACACAAGCTCTGACTTCATTACATTATAGTTGACTGTTTTTTAAATGCTGTGGATTTTACCTTTAATTGTACAACAAAGCTTATTTAGAGAAAACATTGAAAAAAATCAAGATATGTATTGTGAATCGCTCATAAGTTAAACATTTTTTAGATATGAGCTTCAGGCCATATCGGCCAGCCCTAGTCTGAATGCTGTGCTGTTGACATTCTCATGGAGGTAAGTCACTCCATGGGAGTGTGTGTGCGCATGCCTGTGTGTTTTTGGGTGTGTATGTGGGTATCGGTTTATGTGTGTGAGGATGGATGAGAATTGCTTTACGGGAACCTTTAAAATGGGCACATACACACACTGACCTCTGTGCCATTGGTTTGGAGGAGCTGTGATGGTGCATGTGGTGTCTGATTTATAGTCCACAATCAAAGGGGCGGAGTGTGTGTGTAAGTATGTGTGTGTGTGTGTGTGCATGTGTGTGTGAGTTCATATTCTAAAAGAGAACTGTGTTGAAATACAAGACAGACAGGAAAGGTTTGGTGGTTCCGGTTCTGGTGGCATGCATTGAAACACATGGATTTCTCGTGGCTTTGCAAAACAACTATGAATTAACTGACTTATTTTCAAATAAATGTCAACATATAACATCACATTAAGGTGTGGGCCGTTCACTGTATTACAAGGAACAAAAGTAAGTATATTTGCTCCAGCAGCTGGCATATTCTGTCCGTTCACATTTCAACTGTAGGAAGATGGCAGCTCTCAACACCCAACAACAGAAAGAGTTGGCCGCTACCATCCGAAAGATTGTTCGTGAGGAAATTACCTCTGCTCTCGACTGGTAAATAAATGTCTTGCACAGTTCACTTCTAAAGCGGATACCTACTCAACTAATGTGAACATTTTGGAGACAGCAGCCAATGTGACCGAGGGGCGACTACATGACCTGGAGACACCGCAAACTAAGCTAGAAGGGGAAATATTCTTTAAAAAATGAAACGGAATCACTCAAAAATCATTCCCTTAAATTCAATGTGCGGGTCACAGGACTTGAAACTGGTGGGGAAGTATGGAACCCAACTTCCTTCATGAGCAATCTTTTCTATGAACTGTTTGGGCAGGAAAAACTTGATCCCTGCTGATAAAAATCCGCACCGCACAGGTCCTCTCCGGAACGGATCTTGGTACAGGATTGTACGAATCCACAGTTTTGACGTCAAACTGCAATTTATTCGCCTTGTAGCGTAATCTAAACAAATCAAATCAGGGGCTTTGACCTATGCGGAGAAGAGGATCAGCATCTACCCAGACCTGAGTGCCGAACAGCTGAACCAGAGGGTGACCTACAATGAGATGAGATCCCAGTTATGCAAGCTAAACCTGAGATGTGGCTTCATCCACCTGGCAAAACAAATCTTGACCTTCAAGAATACAACACACAAGTTGTCCACTGCCTAGGAGGCTCAAGACTTATTCGAGAAGCACATCAAGCCCAACACACAAGGTGTCACAGCCTAATCTGTTTCACCTGTATTTGTGATTGTCTCTACTCCCCTCCAGGTGTCGCCCATCTTCCCCATAATTCCCTGTGTATTTATACCTGTGTTCTCTGTTTGTCTGTTGCCAGTTTGTCCTGTTTGTTCGAGTCAACCAGGGTTTTGTGTCTCAGCTCCTGCTTTTTCCAGTCTCTTTTTTCTCACCCTCCTGGTTTTGACCTTTGCCTGACCCTTGCCTGTCCTGACTCTGAGCCCGCCTGCCTGACCTCTCTGCCTGCCCCTGAGCCTGAGCCTGCCTGCCAACCTGTACATTTTCCCCCCTCTGGATTACTAACCTCTGGTTTACCCTGACCCTGAGCCTGCCTGCCATCCGGTACCATTGCCCCACCTCTGGTTTACTGACCCTGCCTGCCTTGACCTGTCTATCGCCTGCCCCTGTTGAAATATTAAACTATTGTTTCTTCAACGTGGTCTGCATCTGGGTCTTACCTATACCTGATACAAGGGGATGTCCTGACAGATTTAGGCTAACCTCAGTTTGACTGGCATAATAGTCAGTTATGATATCACACAGCCTAGCCTATGGCTGTGATGCTGCCCTCAGTATAAGACAAGACTCAGTAGGGGTCTCAAGTTACTATTGAATGTTATAATAGTAGAAAACACAAGGTGCAAGTTCAAAATTTGTTTGTACATCAGCAGTTTTTCTCTTGTTTAGTCAGTCACTGACAGTCAATACATTAGTCATGTCAGCTAACAATTTTTAGATTGGTAAGATAGTTTAGCAAGTTATCTAAACTTGTAGTAATCAGTGTTTTCCATTAGCGTCGGCTTATTTTCAGCCGGCTACATTTTGCACTTCATATTAACTATGCTACTTTTCATTTAAAATTTCTAGCGAACTATTGATAGGATAGGCACCTGTCGGTCACAAAGCGAGTGATGACTGTCAGGATTTGGCCAGGATTGTTCCGGTTTTGGCCACTAGATGCCCCCATTGTGCTTTTTTGACCAGATTACAGATTATTATTTGCATCTGTGCCTCGTTTCCCTTGATTGTATTTAAACCCTTAGTTTTCCTCAGTTCTTTGCTCTGTGTTTGAATGTTAGCACCCAGCCCCAGCCATGCTGTGAACGTTTGTTACTCCAGTTGGACTCTCTTGTGGTACTCTGTTTTTGTTCTCGATTATTTATTTTTGATTATCTTTTGAGGCTTTTTTCCTGCTGTACCTACCACCTTGTGGATTTACCTTTTCACTTGGAGGATTACCTTTTTGTCTTGGAATTACTTTTGACGTTGTGGATTTATATTTTTGCCTGAAGTACTTTCCTTTTTACTTTATTAAAACACCGTCTCAAGTACTGCTGTGTCTGCCTCATCTTCTGGGTTCTGCCGGCTAGTAGTGGCTCAGATTGCTAAGTGACTGTTTCTCACACTGGAGACTCAAGTTCATAACCGGGTCCTGACAATGACATAGAAACACAGCAGAGAGGAAGAGGAGAAAATCTGTTGAAAATATGCCCAATGCGTTTCTATGGGTGTATATTGGACCTAAGCTTGTCGCCTCTGCCTTCCTGCCTTTGGGACAGTAACTCCCATTGGGCGGAGACAGGAACAACTTGTCATAAAATACAGATCTCTGGTTGCAGTCAAATTTCTTTACACAGTGGAGGGAGAGAGAGCATGATGCGCATAAATTTGCACGTCCCATGTAATGTAAGTGGTAACAATAAGTCAAAATCCACGACTAAGCCTAATTATTGTTTTCTGACACATTCATTTATTTTATTTTGCGTGTTTCACATAGCACAACTGAATAGCAAGTGTTGACTAGTTTATAAAAGGGGTCAAATTGACTGAATAAAGCTAACATTTTTCTCTCCAACAACAAGAGGGGGGCCACAAATGTATTTTGCCCGGTTGGTGGGCGGCCCCCCAAACAAGTCTCGCTGAGGGCCCCCAAAAGGCTATAGAGTCGGCCCTGATTATTATTATTATTATGATTGCTGAACATTGTACTTCGTTATTATTACTGTATTTGTATTTATTATGGATCCCCATTAGCTGCTGGCAAGGCCTCAGCTACTCCTCCTGGAGTCCAGCAAATTTAGGCAGTTTAAACAATTTTAAAACAATACATTCACAGATTTCACAACACACTGTGTGTCCTCAGGCTCCTACTCCACCAATACGACATATCTACAGTACATAATCCATGTGTAAGTGTGTGTATAGTGTGAATGTTATCGTGTGTGTGAGTGTGCATGTGTCTGTGCCTATGTTTGTGTTGGTTCACAGTCCCTGCTGTTCCATAAGGTGTATTTTTATCTGTTTTTCTAATCTAATTTTACTGCTTACATCAGTTACTTGATGTGGAATAGAGTTCCATGTAGTCATGGCTCCATGTAGTACTGTGTGCCTCCCATAGTCTCTTCTGGACTTGGGGACTGTGAAGAGACCTCTTCAAATCAAATCAAACGTTATTTGCCACATGCGCCGAATACAACAAGTGTAGACTTTACCGTGAAATGCTTACTTACAAGCCCTTGTGGCATGTCTTGTATGGTATGCATGGGTGTCCGAGCTGTGCGCCAGTAGTCCGAACAGAGAGCTCGGTGCACTCAACATGTCAACACCTCTCATAAATACAAGTAGTGATGAAGTCAATCTCTCCTCCACTTTGAGCCAGGTGAGATTGACATGCATATTATTAATATTAGCTCTCTGTGTACATCTAAGAGCCAGCCGTGCTGCCCTGTTCTGAGCCAATTGCATTTTTTGGTAATTTTCAGAGGTCCCTTTTGTGGCACCTGACCACATGACTTGGTCCAGGTGCGACAAATCTAGGGCCTGTAGAGCAGCGCTTTATTATGGACATACTTCTTCCCATCTTAGCTATTGTTGTATCAATATGTTTTGACCATGACAGTTTACAATCAAAGGTTACTCCAAGCAGTTTAGTCACCTCAAATTTCCACATTATTTATTACAAGACTTAGCTGAGGTTTAGGGTTTAGTGAATGATTTGTCCAAAATACAATGCTTTTAGTCTTGGAAATACTTAGGACTAACTTATTATTTGCCACCCACTCTGAAACTAACTGCAACTCTTTGTTAACCTCTAGTGACTCCCCATCCAGCATGAGGGAGCGTAATCATCGACTGACACTAATTAGCATAACGCAACGGACATAAATATTCCTAGAAAATATTCCTATTCATGAAAATCACAAGTGAAATATATTGAGACACAGCTCAGCCTTTTGTTAATCACCCTGTCATCTCAGATTTTCAAAATATGCTTTACAGCCAAAGCTAGACAAGCATTTGTGTAAGTTTATCAATAGCCTAGCATAGCATTTTGTCCAGCTAGCAGCAGGTAACTTGGTCACGGAAATCAGAAAAGCAATCAAATTAAATTGTTTACCTTTGATGAGCTTCGGATGTTTTCACTCACGAGACTCCCAGTTAGATAGCCAATGTTCCTTTTTTCCAAAAATATTATTTTTTGTAGGCGAAATAGCTCCGTTTGTTCTTCACGTTTGGCTGAGAAATCGCCCGGAAATTGCAGTCACAAAAACGGCAAAAAATATTACAAATTAGCTCCATAATATCGACAGAAACATGGCAAACGTTGTTTATAATCAATCCTCAAGGTGTTTTTCAAATATCTATTCGGTAATATATCCACCGGGACAATTGGTTTTTCAGTAGGACCGATTGGAATAATGGCTACCTCTGTATTTTACGCGAGAATCACTCTGGGAGCCATCAGGTGACCAGTTGCGCAATGTAGCCGGTTACGGGTATTCTTCAACATAAATACGGAAAACTACGTCACAATGCTGTTGACACCTTGGGGAATACGGAGAAAAAGTTATCTGGTTGATTGTCCATTCAATGCTCAATAGGGACGCATTGGAACACAGAGCTTTCAAAACATGAGGCACTTCCGGATTGGATTTTTATCAGGCTTTCGCCTGCAATATCAGTTCTGTTATACTCACAGACAATATTTTTATAGTTTTGGAAACTTTGGAGTGTTTTCTATCCTAGGCTGTCAATTATATGCATATTCTAGCATTTTGTCCTGACAAAATATCCCGTTAAGTACGGAACGTTATTTTTCCAAAAATGAAAATACTGCCCCCTAGTCACAAAAAGTGTTGCAGTCATTTCAGTTGCTGTAGTAGTCAACATGTATAGTGTTGAGTCATCAGCATACATAGACACACTGGCTTTACTCAAAGCATGTCGTTAGTAAAGATTGAAAAAAGTAGACAGGGCCCAGACAGCTGCTCTGGGGAATTCCTGATTCTACATAGATTATATTGGAGAGGCTTCCATTAAAGAACACCCTCTGTGTTCTGTTAGACAGGTAACTCCTGATAATGAGTTCAATGCCACGATTCAAATAGGGCACAGGGCCAGAAATTATGGGTCTTTTGTTAGTGTCTAGCAGAGAGTCAATCAGCTCTTTAATATCCAGTTTCAACTGTTCAGAGCTGCCCTTCAAATATGAACACATTTACAAAGAGGGAAAGAGATAGGAGGACTATCCGTACCAAACTATAAAATGTATTTCCACGATTTCCAGGTACTAGCATTTCGCCCAATCCTAAATTGGTTTAGACATAATTCTTCAGCCCCTTGGCTGAGTATAGAGAGAAATATAGTGTCTCCTCTTGCCCTCGATGAGGTGGTCTTCTGATATATCTCTTAAAATTAACTACGTTTTGGTCCTATTATTGCTCACACAATTTCCATTTTGCACAACATTTAACAAAAATGTAACTGGGAGTCAAAATGGCATGCCCGTAACCCAATATTTTACAATAATGCCTTGTAATCCGGAGGGTAGTCTTTTGCATCCCCCCAATGGTCCAAATGTGGAATCCATACCCTTACCGATATCATGGACACTAATGGTATGAGAACATTCCACATTTTTTCCCTATGGAGTCCCTTGGGAGACACAACTACCAAACCATCCTATGATGGGTTTTATAAATAAATGATCTGTGCTCCCAATCTCTATGATATATAAACAGCTTTGGGAAGGCTCATATTCTGAGCTAGCCATTAAAAAAGTATGGTCCACAGATCTAATTGAATCTGAACAATTAGCCATTAAAAAAGTATGGTCTGCAGATCTAATTGAATCTTAACAACCCTTTAACTGGAACAGAATATGGAAAAATATGACCATGGTATCCCGTAATCCAAACCATTAATTTATACCTTTTATGTTTGTTCACAGACCAAGAAAACGTATTATGGGGAAATTGGCCCCAACTCCCAACTGTTCACTGTGTCCCCTAAATCAGGTAAATGATGTGGCAGTGCCCTGCAATTGAATGCTTCTGTGGCAAAGATACAAAATACATTTTGAAGTACATGAATATTTAAATATTCAATGCTTTTCATCTATTACAGTATGTTACTTAACAATGATAGCCCTTTGAATCTCTCAATCAATCAGAGAAGATTACTGCTCACAGACAGCACTGTACACTCTCCCATTTAATTAGTGGATACAGTTACTATTAGAAGTTATAACATTAGCATTATCAACAACAAGAATGAAAAGCGCTAATCAAGGATAATTTGAGGCCTGGACGAATATACTTGACTCAGCTAAAGCCCCACACATACAAACCAATTATGATAAAAGATTGTGGGGGCTGTTATGATCAAAGTCTGCTGCTGGAAAAACGTATGTGTTATGGCTTTACACTCCCTGCTATATTGTGGATAAAGAGTTATCTGTCTAACAGAATGCAGAAGATGTTATTTAATTGAAGCCTATCCAACACAATAGAATCAGGAATTCCCCAGGGCAGCTGTCTATGCCCCTTACTTTTTCAATCTTTACTAATGACATGCCACTGGCTTTGAATAAAGCCAGTGTTGCTATTTATGCGGATGACTCAACACTATACATCAAATCAAACTTTATTTTTCACATGTGCCAAATACAACAAGTGTAGACTTTACCGTGAAATGCTTACTTACAAGCCCTTAACCAACAGGGCATTTCAAGAAGAAGAAAATATTTACCAAGTAGGCTAAAATAAAAAGTAATGATACAATTTTTTAATTAAATGTGTGAGCTACTACATCGAATTAAATGACTGCAACACTTAACAAAGAGCTGCAGTTAGTTTCGGAATTGGTAGCAAGGAAAAACAACTAAAAGCATTGAATTTGGGACAAATCATTCACTAAAACCCTAAACCTCAACTATATCTTGTAATGAATAATGTGAAAATTTAGCAAGTTGAGATGACTAAACTGCTTGGACTAACCAAGGATGTTATGGTATCAACTGTCATGGTCAACTGTCATGTTCAAAACATATTGATACAACAGTAGCTAAGATGGGGAGAAGTATGTCCATAATAAAACACTGCTCTACCTTCTTAACAGCACTATCAACAAGGCAGGTCCTACAGGCCCTAGTTTTGTAGCACCTGGACTACTGTTCAGTCATGTGGTCAGGTGCCACAAAGAGGGAATTAGAAAAATTGCAATTGGCTCAGAACAGGGCAGCATGGCTGGCCTTTAGATGCACACAGAGAGCTAACATTAATAACATGCACTTCATCACTAATTGTATTCGTGAGAGGTATTGACATGTTGAATGCACTGAGCTGTCTGTTTGAAGTACTGGCAAACATCTCGGACACCAATGCATACCCATCAAGACATACCACCAGAGGTTTCTTCACAGTCCACAAGTCTTGAACAGACCATGGGAGGCACACAGTATTATATAGAGCCATGACTATATGAAACTCTATTCCACATCAAGTAACGCATGCAAGCAATACGATTTTATAAAAAAAAACGGATAAAAATAAACCATATGGAACAGCGGAGACTGTGAAGAAACACGAACATAGGCACAGACAGATGCATTCAAACACACAATAATATATGCACTATACACACACATACAGTACACATGGATTTTATGTTGTAGATATGTAGTAGTAGAGTGAGAGGACACACTTAATGTGTTGTAAAATCTGGTATGAATGTGTTGTTATGTTTTTTAAATTGTATAACTGCCTTCATTTTGCTGGACTCCAGGAAAAGTAGCTGCTGCCTTGACAGGATATTATGGGGATCCATAATATACAAACTATGTGCCTTCAGAAAGTATTCACACCCCTTGACTTGTTCCACATTTTGTTGTGTTACAGCCTGAATTTAAAATTTATAAAATTAAGATTTTTTTTTGTCACTGGCCAACACACAATACCAGATAATGTCAAAGTGGCTGTGATTGGAGAAACTGAGGATGACAACTTTGTAATTACTCCACAATTCTAGGCTAATTGACAGAGTGAAAATGCAAAAATGTGGCAAGCAATTACATTTTTGTCCTGAAGACAAAGTGTTTTGTTTGGGGCAAATCCAATACAACACATTACTGAGTACCACTCCATATTTTCAAGCATAATGGTGGCTGCATTATGTTATGGGTATTTTTTCAGGAGTTTTTCAGGATGAAAATAAATGGAATGGAGGTAAGCACAGTCAAAATCCTAGTGGACAACATGGTTCAGTCTGCTTTCCACCAGACACTGGGAGATTAATTCACCTTTCAGGGGGACAATAACCTCAGACACAAGGCCAAATCTACACTGGAGATGCTTATCAAGTAGACAGTGAATGTTTGCTGATGGGTTGGGGTTATCGTTGTATGCTTTGTTTTTTGTACCTGTAACACTGAATAAAAAGTTGGGCACATAATGAAATACAAGTTGGACTTACAGCGTGACAGTTAGCTGCTACATGCTGTTTTCTGGTGTCCAAGCTAATAACCTTGGCTGGCTAAAGGGGTGTGCATGCATATCTAATGAGGACATAGACTCTCCCCCCTCTCTCTACACTCTCTCTCTCCACTCTCCTTCTATCCTATTTTTTTTCACCCTCCCCAGCTCTCATTCCTCTCGCTCTTTTCCCCTCTCTCTCGCTGACCCTGACTTGTCAGTCACAGTAAAGCAGACCCACAGTAATCCCATGGGAGACACCTTATTATAATATCTACATTAGCAGAGGCAGAAAAAAAAATACACATACACACACATATCCACACAAATACACACACACACACAATACACCATGTAATTATAATAACATATAAACACATAACTGACAATGCTGACCTTGAAAACATAATGTAGACAGAAATAGCCTAAACTCCCATTTAAACAACTTGTACCTATATTTACATGAGGAGAGGAGTGTAGAAGAGAGGAAGGGAGAGGAGATAGGAGTGTGTAGGTGGGTTGTTGTCTAGTGTGTAGTTGTGCGTGGGTATGTTTGTGTCTGTTTTTGGTTATAATTAGATTGTTTTGTCTAAACGTTCTCTTTAATTAGTCGTCCCTCATTGGGACTGCTCATTTACATATTTACCATATTTGCATAGCTAATGAGTTCCTGGCTGCCTGTTGCAATTAGCATCCAACTCAGAGGTTGCCCCAAGTTACACCCGTTACCATTCTAACTATCCTCTTAATCTCTCTACCTCTCTCTCTTTTCTTTCTCTGTCCATCTTTGGCCACTCTCTTTCGCGCTCTCATTTTTTAAATCACCCTTAAAGTCTGTCAGTACACACACACACACACACACAGACACACACACAGACACAGACACAGACACAGACACAGACACAGACACAGACACACACACACACACACACACACACACACACACACACACACACACACACACAAAACCACCCAAACAAAACCATCCAAACAGATCCACACATCACTGGGTTCTTTTTAACATTATGTAGGAGGCAGAAAGGAAATTAAATGCATGAGGCAGCCAAAAGATTGGGATCCCAGTGCTCGGGTGTGTATGTGTTTGTTTGTGTGTTCATGCATAAATGAGTGTGCACACTTGAGTGTGTTTGGAATTATGTTCTTGCATGCGTGTGCAAATCCATGTGTACACTTGAGTGTACGTTTTGTAGAGGTGTATGTGTTTTTGTGTGTGTCTGTCTGGGTTTGTTTACCTGCAGAGTGCATCGGAGCGGCAGGCGCGTCGTAGCTCTAGACAGGAGGGTCTGTGTTTCTCCTGGTGGGAGCAGGCAGGTACAATGGTCTGTCTACGTCTCTCAGCACAGGCCTGGTCCGAACACGAGCAGAACAACAGGGGGTAACTCAGCTCCCACTGCACACGCTCAAAGAACTGACGCAGCGCCTGAGAACACAAAATAATATAATTATTCTCATTCATCATGTGAGGGGGCTCTGGTCAGAATTAGTGTATTACTAGGGAATAGGATGTCATTTGTGCAGGTCCAACCACCTTGTGACATCGTTTGCGGCTGCAAGGCTCCTGGTTGGCCAGTGAGGGCTGAGAGAGCTTGTTGCAGATAGCGATGTAATTGGAGCGTTGTCTCTTGCAGGTTTCATTGAGGTTGCAAGCCTTGGCTGCATCGAGACATGGGTTACAGGGTTTCCCTGGCTCCGAACATGGGCTGGCCTTGGACAGAGAAGAGTCTGGGAGATGGGTTGGATAGAGAAAGAGAGGTAGCGAGAGAGAGAAAATGATGAGCACAAAAAGTTAACAGACACAGACACACTGTGTAACCCCAGTGTTTGTCTTGTTACACATCACTAACATCTAATATGACTGTAGCTAAATATAAACTCACTATATTATCTGTTTAATGAAGCTACAACAGAAACACGCACGCACACACACGCACGCACGCACACACACGCACGCACGCACGCACACACACACACACACACTCACGCACGCGCACACACACACACACACACACACACACACACACACACATACACATACACACACACTCACACACAGTTTAAGTGCATTGGGAGGAGAAATGTAAATGTTGTAAAGATCAAGACCTAATTCTCATCATCGGTGACAGAGTTTATTGTAGTGGGAACGCATATTATATTAGCATTATTGTTTCATACTTCACATCCTATATTAGACTTCTAATCACAAGCGGCCGTTGGCACCTTAATTGGGGAGGACGGGCTCATAGTAATGTCTGGAATGGAATAAAAAAACAGAATAAAAAAATAAACACAACCTGCACTTGTATTTGACCCCCCCACCTCCTTCTAACTCTGACTGTACTCATACAGTAGCTACGTTACTGAGGAAAAATGTACTTACTATGCCTGTGATATGTGGTTGTCCCACCTAGCTATCTTAAGATGAATGCACTAACTTTAACTCCATCTGGATAAGAGCGTCTGCTAAATGACTAAAATGTCAAATGTAAACGTATCAAACACATGGGTATCCACGCCATTTCAGACATTAATATGAGCTGTTCAACCCTCAGCAACCTCCTACACTTCTAATAGCAACAAGATCTCATAGCTTCCCTTTGGAATTCAACATATTATGAATGAATGTCAAGTACAGTTTTTTTATATATTTTTTTACATACTATCTACCTGTAGTGAAGCCGCTCAACATTTACATTACATTCAGTCATCCGCCAGACACTCCCATCCAGATCGATCCACAGGAGCAACCAGGGTCAAGCGCCCCGCACAAGGGCACATGGACAGATCCCCCACCCAGTCGAATCGGGGACCCGAACCGGCGACCTCTCGACCACCGGCCCAAGCTCCCAACTGCCAGGCCACCAACCATCCAAGATCCCCCCACAGTTTCCCTCAAGAGCTGCCCCTCAACCATCCAAGACACCCCCATAGCTCCCCCCCTGAAAAAACCATCCCCCTCCACCCCCAACCCCTCCCATCTCCACCCCCCACACACAAAACCACCACCCACCCAATGAGCCAACAACCAACAAAACGAACAAAAGAGAAAGAAGTAAAAAACAAAAGAAAACAAGAGCAGAAAACAACAATGCAAAAACAAACAACATCAAGAACAACAAATATCTAAACAGCAAGGTTCAACTGGCACTATTTACATGTATTTATGTCTGTGTGTGTCTGTGTGTATGCATGTGTACGCGCATACAAACACTTGCGTGGCACCAGTCTCAGGCAAACAGGCATTGGATGTAACAATGTTCCTTTTAAGTGTCGGTTAAACTTATTTTTTGTTTATTTTGACTATATTTTTTACTTTTATCTTTGACCATCAATCTTCACTCCCACTTGTCTCCAGTTCCACATTCCAACCCTCAGTTTCCCACAGCCCATCCCACCTATCTCTGTTGGCCACCCTCTTTGGATTTCTACGTGCCATTTAAATATCTTTCAACTATGCATACAATTTTTTATCTATCTGATCGAATCCACAGATTGCAAGTTGAAGATAAATACTTTTACTAAGAGTATTAGTATATTAGTAATTGACTGACCAGGTCTTTCTAATCTCCCAATAATGCTATTTCTAGCGTCAATTTCCGATTAATGCTATTCTTTTTCAGCCATTCCTAAACTGAGAGCAGAAACAAGCTACCTGACGGCAATACAGGAACAAACAGTTTATTGATTCTGTATCATCGCAACAAAATCTGCAGGAGTTGAATGCCACAAATAGTCAACATTTTGTTGGTGGCATAATTTGTAACTCTGTAACTCATCCAATTTACAATATTATTTAAAAACAAAATACCCTTCTCAAACATATTTTCCGTAAATGCAGGTATTTTATCAGCCAGCACATTATTAGTTCAACCATAATATTTATTTAGTCTTTTCTGGGGGATGAAATTGTAACCAGCTCTGCATTGCTTGTTTGAAAAAGAGAGATTCTTTAAACAAGGTTTCATTTTAATTTCATTTCTGCACAAAGGCAAAAAGTCCTTTTTTAAACAAGGGTTGAGCTTTTCTTATTAATATTCTTGAAAACCATGTAAAATCCAATCTTACTTTATTAAAGGCCTTTTCAAAATCTGCTATGAATACCAGGCCTGGCTTCTTAGATGTTTCATGATGTTCTATTATTTCTAGTAGTTGCCATATATTGTCTCCAATGTATCGTCCATGTAAAAAACCTGTCTGATCAGGATGAACAATATCTGACAAAACCTTTTAAATTCTGAGTGCTATGCATTCTGCTAGTATTTTTTTTATCACAACATTGAAGTGTAAGGGGCCTCCAGTTCTTTTTTAGATAGACTGGGTCTTTATATTTGCTATCTGAGTCTTGTTTTAATAAAATCGGATCATCCTGCTGAGTACCTGACAGAATAACATTTCTATACTGTGTGATGTCTAAATAGTTAATAACCCAACCAATTTGCATGGTTCAGAGTCTATGTGGGTAACATGAAGTGAGTGTAGCCTTCATATTCAAGATGATAATTGTAACCCATATAGAATCAACGTCAAAGGTGCATTAAACATCATATTCATAGAAAAACACATCCCAGCATTTCCATAGTAATTGACGTATCACATGATTATGAAAGAGACATTGCATTACTATAGAGACGGCTTCACTACAGTACAAATGTATCCCGTACAAGATGTTATTCCCCAATGTCCCTGCTCTGATATCTTCCCATTGCTTGTTGTAAACGTAATAGACATGTAGACAGACAAACAAGAACCATGTTGAATTATAGAAAGTTCTAGACAATAGAGAGAGGGCGGAGAGAGGGAGAGAAGAGAGAAAAGAGAGAAGGAGAGAAGAGAGAGAAAGAGAGGAGAGAAGAGAGCGAGATCAAGTGTGTGTGTGTGTCTATGTGTGTAAGTGAGCGTGTAATTGAGTGCGTGTGTGTGCATATCAACTTCATACTGTTCAGATATTTTACAGTCCCCATAATTTCTTCCGTAATCTGGTGTCCCCGTAGAATTTAGTATAGCCATGGTGTTATGGAGCTGTCTCGGGAATAGCTGTCCATCTATACAAAGTTTGTCCACAATGAGAAAGGCAATCTTACCCCTCTCCCTCTGTCGCCTCTGTGCAGGACACAGTCTCCTGCGATGTCCATTTATTTCCCAGGGAAATTGGTAATTGAGACCGAATTTTGTGGTTACAGGGTTAAACTTCTTCGGGATCGGTGTCCCGTCCACGGGACAGTTGAGCTAACATAAGCTAATGCGATTAGCAAGAGGTTGTAAGTAACAAGAACATTTCCCGGGACATATCTGATATTGGCAGAAAGCTTAAATTCATATTAATCTATCTGCACTGTCCAATTTACAGTAGCTATTACAGTGAGAGAATACCATGCTATTGTTTGAGGAGCGTGCACAATTTTGAACATAAAAGTTTTTAATAAACAAATTAGGCACATTTGGGCTGTGTTTGATACAACAGAAATGCAATGGTTCATTGGATCAGTTTAAAACGTTGTACATACACTGCTGCCATCTAGTGGCCAAAATCTAAATTGTGCCTGGGCTGGAATAATACATCATGGACTTTTTCTTGCATTTCAAAGATGATGGTACAAAAAAAATACAAAATAACTGTTGTTTTTGTATTATCTTTTACCAGATATATTGTGTTATATTCTCCAACTTCCCTTTCACATTTCTACAAACTTCAAAGTGTTTCCTTTCAAAAGGTACCAAGAATATGCATGTTTGTGCTTCAGGGCCTGAGCTACAGGCAGTTAGATTTGGGTATGTCATTTTAGGCAAAAATTGAAAAAAAGGGGCGGATCCTTTTAATCCCACTTGGTTACAGGGTTAAAACAGAAGGAATTAATTCTGAGTGGTTAAGATTAAGTCTATGGTTTGAGAAGGCTTAAAACAAAATAATAAAAAATGACGCACTATTCCCATCAAGTATCACCAAGTTTTCTCACGGCTTGCATTGTGAACTGAGGGGCCTCAGTAGTCAAAGCAGCTTTGAGCATCACAAATTTGTGCTCAGTGCTGGGCAATCATTTATCTGTTTTTTGTGAGCGCCGAAGAAGTCATATATGTCGACGTTCTCAGAACCTTTTCAAATGTCCAAAATCAAAGTCTATTTCTAGTGATCAGGCTGTTAAGCAGAGCAGAGGTGCGTTCAAACATGGGAAATAGTTTGTGAAAGTTGGCTGATGTTAGCTAACATATTCCAATTGTTTTGTGTTAGCCGCGTCCGTTTGCTAATGTTAGAAGGCAGTGTGCAGCGCACGTAAGTGTCTGTTTCGGGTCTAAACTGCCTCTAAACATAGGAATAGCTAAGTCATTTTCAGTTGGAATATTATCGCTACAAAACGAACAGTAAATCCTTACAAAAAGTAGCTGTTTGATGTTTCACCGTAACATTTTGGAATGTTCATTCAAATCGTTCAACTAAAATTGTTACATTGGCAACATGTAGCCTTGTTGAACTCACCCCAGGAATGGCGTTGGATATGTGTCTCCAATAGTAATGTGAAGTCAGCACATGACATATTAGCTTCCATAGTAGACTAAGTACAACTAACACATGTGTCCTGTCCTTCAAGCCTTATAGAGCATGATTGTTCCCCTAGGGCAATTCTGACACACACACACACACACACACACACACACACACACACACACCCCTCCTCCTCCTCATAGTGTATTGATTGTGTGAAATGAGCTGAGCTCAGGGTGATTGTAGTAGACAAGCCTTAATGACTGGAGAATAAAGACTTCATTACAGCTTTACCTTCCAGCTGCACAGAACTACTGATGTGTGCACTGATGTCTGTATTCATTGCAGATGTGTGTGTGTGTGTGTGTGTGTGTGTGTGTGTGTGTGTGTGTGTGTGTGTGTGTGTGTGTGTGTGTGTGTGTGTGTGAGTGTGTGTGTGTGTGTGTGTGTGTGTGTGAGTGTCTGTGTGTGTGTGTGTGTGTGTGTGTGTGTGTGTGTGTGTGTGTGTGTGTGTGTGTGTGTGTGTGTGTGTGTGTGTTTGTGCGTAATCATTTACATGTAATTGATTACAAAAACTGTAACAATAATCCGTTACGTTACCAGCAAGAATATTGGAATCAAATTACTGATACTTTAGAAAAACTAGATGATTACTTCTAGGATTACTTTTAAATTCAGAAAGAATGTTTGCGAAACAATTCTTTGACATTGTTTTATGCTTTATCAATGACTTTCAAATCAGCGTTGGAAAAAGGCTCAAGTTTGTTCCGCCTGAACGAATCTGACTACAAGTCAGAGACCACTATAACGACACAAACAAATGCTTTTTGATGGATCGTGTGAAAAGAGCAGGAATAGGCCTTTTGTAGGCTATGTTGTCTTCCAAATGGTTCATTCAATTCAAAGATTATACATCCATCTTGAATAAATGCTTGAAGGTGAGGAAGACAGCAACGATGTAGCCTACTGGTGATACATAGCGCAATTATGTGAATCACACTGCTGCTCTCTCATTTAGCTATTTGAACCTTATGGATGTTGATTGCTGTGGATGGCTTTTCACAAATGTATATACAATATATGTGTATTTTAACACAATAACGTTCAATTGAAGAAGTTTAAGCTGCCTATCAATTATTGTTTTTGCGACCAGTGAAAAATGCACTCTTCCAACAGCATAGTGGGGATCCCAGCCTACGGAATTAAAGTTTGAGGGAGTTCCTCCCTTTTAAACTCCTCCGTGGTATTGTTCTCCACATACGGTCAAAAACAAGTTTAATGTATCCCTTTCCTGCAGCCAAATGATCTAGTAGCATCATGGGTGGATTTTTCATAATTTCATAATTAATAAATGTTATTTAAGAAAACCTGCCGAAAATCCGGTGTTTCTATGTCAAACAGTTTGGCTATATTTCAGTCTTCTGTGATGCATATAAAATGTAATATTGGAATGCAAACAAAAAACGAGTTTGCATTCCATTTCAACTCTACAGTACATCTGACATGGTACAGGTGTCTTTTTTAAGCCCATAACCATGTATGTGAGGTGTGTACTTTGTTTCATTGTAGATTTGTTTAAGACTACCAAGAAAGACTCTGTGTGACCCCAAGAAAGCTAAGGTAACTGAGCTAAACGACCACCACGTAGCACTCATTTTCGTCATCATGAAGTGCTTTGAGAGACTAGTCAAGGACCATATCACCTCCACCCTACCTGACACCCGAGACCCACTCCAATTTTCTTACCGCCCAAATAGGTCCACAGACGACGCAATCGCAACCACACTGCACACTGCCCTAACCCATCTGGACAAGAGGAATACCTATGTGAGAATGCTGTTCTTCGACTACAGCTCAGCATTTAACACCATAGTACCCTCCAAACTCGTCATCAAGCTCGAGACCCTGGGTCTCAACCCCGCCCTGTGCAACTGGGTACTGGACTTCCTCACGGGCCGCCCCTGGGTGGTGAGGGTAGGTAACAACATCTCCACCCCGCTGATCCTCAACACTGGAGCCCCACAAGGGTGCGTTCTGAGCCCTCTCCTGTACTCCCTGTTCACCCTCGACTGCGTGACCATGCACACCTCCAACTCAATCATCAAGTTTGCAGACGACACTACAGTGGTAGGCTTGATTACCAACAACGACGAGACGTCGTGGTCACAGGTCCAGGAATAGCTGAAGAATTGCAACATTTGCCTAGAACTAACACTACAGATAGCAATACTGGGTGATTTGAAAAGCCATAGTCAATCAATAAATAATATAATAATTATTTTAGCAAAAATGTTTATTTATAATTTACAATCTGTAGAAGCTATGAGAATAGGAAGGTTCAATTATTTTGTGAAGCATCACAGCACAGTTGAAAAATATATGGCAAGTAGAAATTCGAAATGGATGATGTTGAGAGACAGATGGGAGGGGTTGAATGGAGCTGAAGGGTGGGACTAATAACAAGATAAACAATGTAAAGCATACGGGATCTGTAAAATGTATATAGGTTCAGAACTTTTGTGAAATAGCATAGTTACAAATAGAAATCAAACTGTATGGACATCAGAAATAGATGAAGGACTAAGAACAAACAAGAGAGAACTATTGTAAAGTAGACTGTGTCTGTAGAGTGTGTATAAGATGTATGGATTGAAGGTAGAAGCAGAAGTGTTTACTCCAATTGGGGGATCGGCGGTAAGGTTTGCGGGGGAATAATAATAAAGGTATATTTTTTTAAAAGTATGTATGTCTATATAGGTATGTGTATGTATATATGTATATATATATGCATGTGTGTATGGATATACAGTGCCTTGCGAAAGTATTCGGCCCCCTTGAACTTTGCAACCTTTTGCCACATTTCAGGCTTCAAACATAAAGATATAAAACTGTATTTTTTTGTGAAGAATCAACAACAAGTGGGACACAATCATGAAGTGGAACGACATTTATTGGATATTTCAAACTTTTTTAACAAATCAAAAACTGAAAAATTGGACGTGCAAAATTATTCAGCCCTTTTACTTTCAGTGCAGCAAACTCTCTCCAGAAGTTCAGTGAGGATCTCTGAATGATCCAATGCTGACCTAAATGACTAATGATGATAAATACAATCCACCTGTGTGTAATCAAGTCTCCGTATAAATGCACCTGCACTGTGATAGTCTCAGAGGTCCGTTAAAAGCGCAGAGAGCATCATGAAGAACAAGGAACACACCAGGCAGGTCCGAGATACTGTTTAAAGCCGGATTTGGATACAAAAATATTTCCCAAGCTTTAAACATCCCAAGGAGCACTGTGCAAGCGATACTATTGAAATGTAAGGAGTATCAGACCACTGCAAATCTACCAAGACCTGGCCGTCCCTCTAAACTTTCAGCTCATACAAGGAGAAGACTGATCAGAGATGCAGCCAAGAGGCCCATGATCACTCTGGATGAACTGCAGAGATCTACAGCTGAGGTGGGAGAGTCTGTCCATAGGACAAAAATCAGTCGTATATTGCACAAATCTGGCCTTTGTGGAAGAGTGGCAAGAAGAAAGCCATTTCTTAAAGATATCCATAAAAAGTGCCGTTTAAAGTTTGCCACAAGCCACCTGGGAGACACACCAAACATGTGGAAGAAGGTGCTCTGGTCAGATGAAACAAAAATTGAACTTTTTGGCAACAATGTAAAACGTTATGTTTGGCGTAAAAGCAACACAGCTCATCACCCTGAACACACCATCCCCACTGTCAAACATGGTGGTGGCAGCGTCATGGTTTGGGCCTGCTTTTCTTCAGCAGGGACAGGGAAGATGGTTAAAATTGATGGGAAGATGGATGGAGCCAAATACAGGACCATTCTGGAAGAAAACCTGATGGAGTCTGCAAAAGACCTGAGACTGGGACGGAGATTTGTCTTCCAACAAGACAATGATCCAAAACATAAAGCAAAATCTACAATGGAATGGTTCAAAAATAAACATCTCCAGGTGTTAGAATGGCCAAGTCAAAGTCCAGACCTGAATCCAATCGAGAATCTGTGGAAAGAACTGAAAACTGCTGTTCACAAATGCTCTACATCCAACCTCACTGAGCTCGAGCTGTTTTGCAAGGAGAAATGGGAAAAAATGTCAGTCTCTCGATGTGCAAAACTGATAGAGACATACCCCAAGCGACTTACAGCTGTAATCGCAGCAAAAGTTGGCGCTACAAAGTATTAACCTAAGGGGGCTGAATAATTTTGCACGCCCAATTTTTCAGTTTTTGATTTGTTAAAAAAGTTTAAATATCCAATAAATGTCGTTCCACTTCATGATTGTGTCCCACTTGTTGTTGATTCTTCACAAAAAAATACAGTTTTATATCTTTATGTTTGAAGCCTGAAATGTGGGAAAAGGTCGCAAAGTTCAAGGGGGCCGAATACTTTCGCAAGGCACTGTATATATTTACCAAAATCGGAAATGATGCAGACAATTACATTGGAAGCAACATTCTTTCTGCAATATTAAGCTGATCCACCCTCTAGAAAAAAAAGAAAAAAAACAACAACAACAACAACGAGACGGCCTACAGGGAGGAGGTGAGGGCCCTCGGAGCGTGGTGTCAGGAAAATAACCTCACACTCAACGTCAACAAAACTAAGGAGATGATTGTGGACTTCAGGAAACAGCAGAGGGAACACCCCCCTATCCACATCGATGGAACAGTAGTGGAGAGGGTAGTAAGTCTTCCTCGGCGTACACATCACAGACAAACTGAATTGGTCCACTCACACAGACAGCGTCGTGAAGAAGGACCAGCAGCGCCTCTTCAACCTCAGGAGGCTGAAGAAATTCGGCTTAACACCAAAAGCACTCACAAACTTCTACAGATGAACAATCAAGAGTATCCTGTCGGGCTGTATCACCGCCTGGTACGGCAACTGCTCCGCCCACAACTGTAAGGCTCTCCAGAGGGTAGTGAGGTCTGCACAACGCATCACCGGGGGCAAACTACCTGCCCTCCAGGACACCTACACCACCCGATGTCACAGGAAGGCCATAAAGATCATCAAGGAAAACAACCACCCAAGCCACTGCCTGTTCACCTCGCTATCATCCAGAAGGCGAGGTCAGTACAGGTGCATCAAAGCAGGGACCGAGAGACTGAAAAGCAGCTTCTAACTCAAGGCCATCAGACTGTTAAACAGCCACCACTAACATTGAGTGGCTGCTGCCAACACACTGACTCAACTCCAGCCACTTTAATAATGGAAATTGATGGAAATTGATGTAAAAATGTATCACTAGCCACTAGCCACAATGCTACTTAGTATAATGTTTACATACCCTACATTACTCATCTCGTATGTATATGTATTTACTGTATTCTATATCATCTACTGCATCTTTATGTAATACATGTATCACTAGCCACTTTAAACTATGCCACATTGTTTACATACCCTATATTACTCATCTCATATGTCTATACTGTACTCGAAACCATCTACTGCATCTTGCCTATGCTGTTCTGTACCATCACTCATTCATATATCTTTATGTACATATTCTTTATCCCTTTACACTTGTGTGTATATGGTACTAATTGTGGAATTGTTAGGTTAGATTACTCGTTGGTTATTACTGTATTGTCGGAACTAGAAGCACAAGCATTTCGCTACACTCGCATTAACATCTGCTAACCATGTTTATGTGACAAATAACATTTGATTTGATTTGATTTAGCAAAATGCAGTAAAAGGTTAAGACCACATGTGAGGTTTTTATTGCTCAATCTAATTTGTGCTGAATAAAGCAATTATCGAGATATTAAAGTGTCACCAACAAAACACGTAAACAATAGGCCTATTGCATTCATTTTCCACACGCAAAAAGCACTTTTCATTGGTACTAAAAGAAATGCCACTCAATGAGGGCAGCATTTATTTGTAATCTCGAAGCAATGAACCCATTCAGTCCTCCATGACAACAAATTCATAAATAACAGAGTAGGCTAAGAAATCCTTCATTTTTGGGTTACTTTCAGGTAAAATAATTTGACAAATCTATATTTTCATATTTCCAAGTCCTATTCTTGAAGATCAAGGGGTATAAAATAATTGTAATGACTGGAAATCTGACACACTTTTTTTTATGTATTGAAGTAGAAAGCAATGGGTTAGATGATGACTGCATAACCCATATTGTAAAATATAACATCCATTTATGGCCAGCTATGTAAACTCATTTTTCCAAAAGTCTAAATTCTATTGCTCCTCCTTGTCATGCTGTGGGTAACTGGTGCATGGAATCAGGCGCAGGAGAGCAGAGATGAGTGTACATGGTAGTTTATTCCACGAACTGCACCAGTATAAAACAAATACTAAAGGTGTGTGAAAATACCGGTCACTCGTAAATAACGGGCATAATAACGAACCCGGGAAACAATACCTGCCATCAAGATACAACCTGAACATAATAAACAAACACGCACACCAACATGGGGGAAACAGAGGGTCAAATAATGAACATGTAATTGGGGAATAGAAACCAGGTGTGTAGAAAACAAAGTGAAAAGTGGAAATGAAAAGTGGATCGGCGATGGCTAGAAAGCCGGTGACGTCGACCACCAAACTCCGCCCGAACAAGGAGAAGGAAGTCGTGACACTCCTGCTGCAGCTGCACCCTGGGTTGTACCGCTGTTGTTGTCGATGCCTCGCAGCTGGTTATGTTTATGCATTAATTCAGAATGTTTAAGTTTAGAGTCAAAGGCCCAATGTAGCTGTTTTTATCTCAATATCAAATCATTTATGGATAAGAATTAAGTACCTAACTGTGATGGTTTTCATTTCAAATGGTCAAAAAGAAACAAAAATAGCTTCTTAGAAGATAGCAATTTCTCAAGAAAAAGGACGATCTCGGAGTAGTCTGAGTGGAGAGGGGGAAACTGAAAACTAGCTGTTGTTGGCAGAGAGGTTTGGAGCACTGTTTCTTATTGGTATATTAACTAGGCAGACGTAAACTCCATCCCGCCAAAACAGGCTGGCACAGCTCTCACACTAAAAGGGCATCAGATGCTGTATTGGGATGAGGTCTGGGGACTGTGCAGGCCACTTAAGAAAACTGAACTCGCTGTCATGTTCCAGGCAATTTTGGTGATCGTGTGCCCACTGGAGTCGCTTCTTCTTGTTTTTAGCTGATAGGAGTGGAATCTGGTGTGGTTGTCTGCTGCAATAGCTCATCCATGACAAGGATCTACAAGTTGTGCTTTCCAAGATGCTGTTCTACACATCACTGTTGTACTGCGCCATTATTTGTTTGTGGCTCGTATTTTGGCTTGCACGATTCTTGCCATTCTCCTTCGACCTCTTTCATCAATGAGCTGTTTTCACCCACAGGATATTTTTTTGCTTGTCACACCATTCTCGGTAAAACCTAGACACCGTCGTGCATGAAAAGCCCATGAGGGCGGCCGTTTCTGAGATACTGTAACCAAAAAGTGGAGCAAAAGCGTGCCTGGCATCAACGATCATACTACACTCAAAGTCGCTTAGGTCACTAGTTTTGCCCCTTCTAACGTTCAATCGAACAGTAACTGAATGCCTTGATGCCTGTCTGCCTGCTTTATATAGCAAGCCACAGACACTTGACTCACTTTCTGCAGGGTCCATTTTTGTGAATGGGGTGGTGAACCTAATAAATTGGCCAGTGAGTATATATAAAACACAGGAAATCTAGTTTTTGACTGCACTGTGCCTTTGGGAAAGGGTTAAAACACAAACAACTCCACAGTTAAGTTTAGGCATTCATTTCAAATAGTTAAGTTAAGGGTTAAGGTTTGGAATAAGGTTAGAAGAAAAAAATGGGTGCCTATCACTGGGATTCAATGCGCAACCCCCAGAAGCGGAGCTCGTGGCTTACGTCCATCCACCACCCCCATCCACAACGTCCTAGCAAAACCCCAGCCTACTTAATTGTAATAGCTCTCACTGTCGACCATAGTGGCCGGTTTTGGGTACCTGGACGGATGTTGGATTTACAAGTGGATCTTGAGCAACCTGGCTGCTCCTCCCCTCCTCTCCTCTACTCTCATCGCCTCTCCATCCCTATCCTGTCCTCTCCTATGCTCTCTGCACCTCCCTCCATCCCCTCTCCTCTCTTTCCTGTAATAAACTAAGTGAGGGATCCCAAGAGAGGAAGAGAGGGAGGGAGGGAGGGAGGGAGGGAGGGAGGGAGGGAGGGAGGGAAAGAAGTATCTGGAGTGAGTGCATGGGCCAATTAGAGTGTTGCCCTAGGTCGGCTGTTATCTCTCTCTCACACAGCCTTTACAGCATCTACACACAAAGCCTTGCCCCCAAGCACACACAGACACAAACACACATATACACACACATGAACTTAGATGCATACACACAAATGCACCAACACTCACACACACACACACACACACGTGCACCAGGCGTATACACACGTACACACGCACACTCACACAAACACGTATACACTCATACACTATCCGTATACACACACTTACACACATAGACGGTTTCTTACACATATGTTTTATTTAAGTGCTGCAGTCAGGCATCCTCTCAACTTACCCCCCTCCACACACACACACACACACACACACACACACACACACACACACACACACATACATCGTATCGAGGCATGATCTAACAAGGCTAGAGAGAGGGGGGGAGTGAGGGAAGAGGAGACGGTGAGAGGGGGGAACTAGAGAAGTGAAGAGAGGAAAAAGAGAGAAGGGATTTGACAAGGAGGGGGAAAAGAAGAGAGATCAATAGAGTTGCCTGAAAGCAGGGTAGACACAGCTGGCTAGCCTGACCACAGCCACATACACACACACGCATCCATAGAGTTAGAGAGATGGACAGAATATGAAAGAGAACAATATGGAGAATTACAGATGTATAGATGAAGCTGGACAGAACAGAGCAAGAGACATACTATACAGACAGGATAGACAGTATACTGTACTTTTAAGTTCCCCATCAAGAAACCAAGAAACAATTGCTTTCTTTGGAACTAACAAATAGTCACTGACAACAACCAAAACAAAACAGCTGGGATTCTAGGAGGGCTTCTGAAAGACACTCATGGGGTTGTCCTCTGAAAGTTGACTAGCAACATCAACTAGAACCAAAAAGATACCCACCATGAAACCCACTAAATTTGCCCAAGAAGAGGCAAACAAAATAAAAACCCACAACAAACTTTAAGACAGGAAGCAAACGATAAAGTGGAGCAAAACGAAGAAATAGGGAGAGCCAACTAAAGGTGTTAACAATCCAGACAACTGGAGCAATCAAGACAACTGGAGCACTGGGCCAGCTGCTCTTAAATATCACCTGGTGAAACACCTTCTGACTAACGAGATGACAAACCAGCACAGTTGTAACGCATACTGACTAACGAGGTGACACCAATCAGTGTGCCAAACGTGCTAACATGCTAACGTCCGATGGGAAAACCAACGCTTGTAATGGTAGAGACAGACCTACAGTATACTGTACAGACAGACCTATGATGTGTCAGATGAAAGACGAACCTTGTTAGAACCAGACTGATAAAACACAGCTGAACATGGAATGTATTCAAACCCCATCAGATATTAGATAATAATGATCGATGTCTAGAGTCCCTTGTACTCAGAAGGTACAATGCGCACGTAGCTGGGTAGCACAACAGGCATGCACAAACCCACACATGCATGCAATTACACATGCAAGCACACACACATGCACACACACACACACACACACACACACACACACACACACACACACACACACACACACACACACACACACACACACACACACACACACACACACACAAACCCACATACAGGAGGGTAAACTACAGGAGATGGAGGGCCGAGCAAGCCCCCAATCACATCGACCGGGCTGTAGTGGAGCGGGTTGAGAACTTCAGGTTCCTCTGTGTCCACATCACTAAGGATCTATCATGATCCACACATACCAACAGTTGTAAAAAGGGCACGGCAGTCTCTCTTCCCTCTCAGGAGGCTGAAAAGATTTGGCATGGGCATCAGATCCTCAAAAAGTTCTACAGCTGCACCACTGAAGGCATCTTGACTGGCTGCGTCACTGCTTTGTATGGCAACTGCTTGGCATGCGACCGCAAGGCGCTACAGAGGGTAGTGCATACAGCCCAGTACATCACTAGGGCCGAGCTCCCTGCCATCCAGGACATCTATACCAGGCGGTGTCAGAGGAAGCCCCTAACAATTGTCAAAGTCTCCAGCCACCTAAGTCATCTTTATCCAATTCTGAGGTGCATATTGAAGATATTGGAAGAACTGTCCACATTTACTTTTCATCAGCCAACAAGATGAGTAGGCCTAACAAACAGCAAAAGCACTAGCCTATGTCCATCTACTATCCCCCATAGAAGGTTGACCTATTCTACTCTATGTGAGAAATAAATGTTCCAAACATAGTCTGGGACAGTTTTGGAATGTGAAAGATCCTAAATTAATACAACCATTAGCATACTTTAAAAAAAAAATTTTTTACACAATGTGGCTGATGCAACAGATCAGAATGTTTAGCTTAAATTGTTGATTAGGCTATTTCTTCACATTATAAGTGTTGCAATGCGCACATGCTAGTAGGCTATAAGCGAGAATGTTCCATTAGCTGAAAACACCATCATCAAAAGTGACTGCAAATGCAATTATGATTTTATTATCAAGGTGTATTTTTGTGGTGCAAATTAACATCCCCAAACTTGAAACTCACTCGCTGCTTATGTATGCCAGTTAGACTCTACACCACTTGTAAAGTGGATTAATGTGCTTAATTTTAAGAAGTTATTTGGACACTTTAATTTGCGATACAAACCTTATTAAAACATATAGGCCTATGGGCTAGACTAAATGAGGTGTCCAACTATGATTAGATAATATATAATTCATATAAGTGATAGGCTAATATTGTCACCCATCAGACGTTTCTTGATTTAATCTTGTCTTTACATATACTAAATAATATATGTGTAAAATTTGTTTTTATTTAGAATAGACAATTACAGTGCTTTGCGAAAGTATTCGGCCCCCTTGAACTTTGCAACCTTTTGCCACATTTCAGGCTTCAAACATAAAGATATAAAACTGTATTTTTTTGTGAAGAATCAACAACAAGTGGGACACAATCATGAAGTGGAACGACATTTATTGGATATTTCAAACTTTTTTAACAAATCAAAAACTGAAAAATTGGGCGTGCAAAATTATTCAGCCCCCTTAAGTTAATACTTTGTAGCGCCACCTTTTGCTGCGATTACAGCTGTAAGTCGCTTGGGGTATGTCTCTATCAGTTTTGCACATCGAGAGACTGACATTTTTTCCCATTCCTCCTTGCAAAACAGCTCGAGCTCAGTGAGGTTGGATGGAGAGCATTTGTGAACAGCAGTTTTCAGTTCTTTCCACAGATTCTCGATTGGATTCAGGTCATGGACTTTGACTTGGCCATTCTAACACCTGAATATGTTTATTTTTGAACCATTCCATTGTAGATTTTGCTTTATGTTTTGGATCATTGTCTTGTTGGAAGACAAATCTCCGTCCCAGACTCAGGTCTTTTGCAGACTCCATCAGGTTTTCTTCCAGAATGGTCCTGTATTTGGCTCCATCCATCTTCCCAACAATTTTAACCATCTTCCCTGTCCCTGCTGAAGAAAAGCAGGCCCAAACCATGATGCTGCCACCACCATGTTTGACAGTGGGCATGGTGTGTTCAGGGTGATGAGCTGTGTTGCTTTTACGCCAAACATAACGTCTTGCATTGCTGCCAAAAAGTTCAATTTTTGGTTTCATCTGACCAGGTCACCTTCTTCCACATGTTTGGTGTGTCTCCCAGGTGGCTTGTGGCAAACTTTAACACTTTTTATGGATATCTTTAAGAAATTGCTTTCTTCTTGCCACTCTTCCATAAAGGCCAGATTTGTGCAATATACGACTGATTGTTGTCCTATGGACAGAGTCTCCCACCTCAGCTGTAGATCTATGCAGTTCATCCAGAGTGATCATGGGCCTCTTGGCTGCATCTCTGATCAGTCTTCTCCTTGTATGAGCTGAAAGTTTAGAGGGGCGGCCAGGTCTTGGTAGATTTGCAGTGGTCTGATACTCCTTCCATTTCAATATTATCGCTTGCACAGTGCTCCTTGGGATGTTTAAAGCTTGGGAAATCTTTTTGTATCCAAATCCGGCTTTAAACTTCTTCACAACAGTATCTCGGACCTGCCTGGTGTGTTCCTTGTTCTTCATGATGCTCTCTGCGCTTTTAACGGACCTCTGAGACTATCACAGTGCAGATGCATTTATACGGAGACTTGATTACACACAGGTGGATTGTATTTATCATCATTAGTCATTTAGGTCAGCATTGGATCATTCAGAGATCCTCACTGAACTTCTGGAGAGAGTTTGCTGCACTGAAAGTAAAGGGGCTGAAACATTTTACACGCCCAATTTTTCAGTTTTTGATTTGTTAAAAAAGTTTGAAATATCCAATAAATGTCGTTCCACTTCATGATTGTGTCCCACTTGTTGTTGATTCTTCACAAAAAAATACAGTTTTATATCTTTATGTTTGAAGCCTGAAATGTGGCAAAAGGTCGCAAAGTTCAAGGGGGCCGAATACTTTCGCAAGGCACTGTATTACATAAAGATGCAGTAGATGATAAAGAGTACAGAATACATATATACATATGAGATGAATAATGTAGGGTACGTAAACATTATATTAAGTAGCATTGTTTAAAGTGGCTAGTGATATATTTTACATCAATTCCCATCAATTCCCATTATCAAAGTGGCTGGAGTTGAGTCAGTGTGTTGGCAGCAGCCACTCAATGTTAGTGGTGGCTGTTTAACAGTCTGATGGACTTGAGATAGAAGCTGTTTTTCAGTCTCTCGGTCCCAGCTTTGATGCACCTGTACTGACCTCACCTTTTGGATGATAGCGGGGTGAACAGGCAGTGGCTCGGGTGGTTGTTGTCCTTGATGATCTTTATGGCCTTCCTGTGACATCGGGTGGTGTAGGTGTCCTGGAGGGCAGGTAGTTTGCACCAGGTGATGCATTGTGCAGACCTCACTACCCTCTGGAGAGCCTTACGGTTGTGGGAGGAGCAGTTGCTGTACCAGGCGGTGATACAGCCTGACAGGATGCTCTCGATTGTGCATCTGTAGAAGTTTGTGAGTGCTTTTGGTGACAAGCCGAATTTCTTCAGCCTCCTGAATCAAGCCTACCACTGTTGTGTCGTCCGCAAACTTGATGATTGAGTTGGAGGCGTGCGTGGCCATGCAGTCGTTGGTGAACAGGGAGTACAGGAGAGGGCTCAGAACGCACCCTTGTGGGGCCCCAGTGTTGAGGATCAGCGGGGTGGAGATTTTGTTACCTACCCTCACCACCTGGGGGCGGCCCATCAGGAAGTCAAGACCCTGGGTCGAGTCGTTTAGCTCAGTTACCTTAGCTTTCTTGGGAACAGGAACAATGGTGGCCCTCTTGAAGCATGTGGGAACAGCAGACTGGGATAAGGTGTGATTGAATATGTCCGTAAACACACCAGCCAGCTTGTCTGCGCATGCTCTGAGGGCGCGGCACAACAGCCCTACTCATCACACACGCTGCTGCTACAGTTTATTACTTATCCTGTTGCCTATTCCCTTTATTCCTAGTTATAGGTACAGTACATACACTATATATACAAAAGTATGTGGACACCCCTTCAAATTAGTGGATTCGGTTAGTTCAGCCACTACCATTGCGGAAAGGTATATCAAATTGAGCACACAGACATGCAATCTCAATAGACAAACATTGGCAGTAGAATGGCCTTCCTGAAGTGCTCAATGACTTTCAACCTGGCACCATACTGGGATGCCACTTTTCCAACAAGTCATTTTGTGACATTTCTGGTCTGCTAGAGCTTCTCCGGTAAACTGTAAGTGATGTTATTATGATCTGGAAATGTCTAGGAGCAACAAAGCCGCAAAGTGGTAGCTCAGAGACACTCACGACCGAGTTCCAAACTGCCTCTGGAAGTAACGTAACACAAGAACTGTTCACCGGGAGCTTCATGAAATGGGTTTCTATGGCCGAGCAGCCACACACAAGCCTAAGATCACCATGCTCAATGCATAGCGTCGGCTGAAGTCGTGTATAGCTTGCAACCGTGGAAACGCATTCTCTGGAGTGATGAATCACGCTTCACTATCTGGCAGTCCGACGGATGAATCTGGGTGTGGTGGATGCCAGTACAGCGCTACCTGCCCCAATGCATAGTGGCAATTGTAAAGTTTGGTGGAGGAGTAATAATGGTCTGGGACTGTTTTTGATGGTTCAAGCTAGGCCCCTTAGTTCCAGTGAAGGGAAATCTTAACGCTACAGCATACAATGACTTTCTAGACTATTCTGTGCTTCCAACCTTGGGGAAGGCCCTTTCCTGGTTCAGCATGACAATGACCCTGTGCACAAAGATATAGCCAAGGTATCATTGCTCATTGTGTATTTCCTATTACGTGTTATTACTTTTCTATTATTTCTCTACTTTCTTTCTCTCTGCATTGTTGGGAAGGGCCCGTAAGTAAGAATTTCACTGTTAGTCTACACCTGTTGTTTACAAAGCATGTGATGAATAAAATGTGATGATTTGATTTGAAACTGTGATGTATGACTAAGCTGGTAATTGCAGCTTATCTGCCAGAACAGCTAAAGGTAACTATATCCCCTCTTCCTTCCTCCTTTTCTCATTCTCTCTCATCCTCCTCTCTGTTCCTCTCCACCCCCTCTTTGTCTCCTCTGCTTTCCTTCTCTCTCCCCTTTTCTCCTTTTGTCCTCTCCTCTCTACTGTTCCTCTGTTCGGCTCTCTTTGCCTTCTTATCTTCTCTCTTCTTCTGATATGAGAGGTTATAACTGTTTATGATGTCTGTTATGTCACTATTATGACAGGGAGTTGTACCTTGATAACAAAGGGTTGTCTCACAGATCAATCCAACTATCTGTCCAACAGCAAAAACAGTTAAAGCATCCCACAGTTGAACTCACTCTATCTGTAACAAAGCAGCTGTCTTCTGAGAAATACAGCATGCATGCATGCATACACACACACACACACACACACACACACACACACACACACACACACACACACACACACACACACACACACACACACACACACACACACCCTATTTATCTCCCTCTATTTTACACACACATTTGAGTCAGAGCTGTCTATATTGATGTGTCTCAGTGTTTTGGAAAAATAAGTGTGTTTGTTGGTGATTGTTTCTCCGTTGTCTGCTAAAATGTCCTTCGTCACACACACACACACACACACACACACACTCTCTCTGTCACGCTCTGCCTTTCCCTCCAATCGATTGGTAACAGTCTTGTCTAAGACATACTTTAATGTTCTACTCCTTTTTCTTCCTCTTTCTTCTGCACATGCTATTTAACACTTCTCTATATCATCCTCTTATCTCACCCTCCCTCTCTCCCTCCCTCCCCGTCTGTCTCTCTCTTGCTCTGCATTCTTCTCCCTCTTGTTGCCTCCATCCCTCTCTTTTTATCTGTCTATCCCTCTCCTATTCTCCCATCTCTCTTTGTCTTTTCCTACCTCCCTTAATCTCTCTGTCTCTGTCTGTCTGTCCATCCATCTTTCTGTGTCTCTATTTCTCTCTCTCCCTCACCCTCTCTCTCTCTCTCTCTCTCCCCCTCTCCCTCTCTCACTCTCTCTCTCTCTCTCCCTCTCCCTCTCTCTCTCTCTCCCTCCCTCTCTCTCTCGATCTCTATCTCTCCCTCAGGTCTTAGATATCTGCATGGTGAATGGAAAGTGGATAGAGTACTATCTAGGGATGAGTGGGCAACTTCACATGACATTGTTACAAATCTAATCGGACTGATAGGATCATTTTACCTCTGTCTATAAGGTCATCACCTCACTCTAGGTAACACACGCACACACATGCACATACTCGCTGGCACGTCCACAAATACAAACACACACACACACACTGTGCTGCTGGAGCCTACTGACATTTACAGGCTTAGGACTCCGTGTCAAATACAGAATCAGAGAGAGAAAGTTCAAATGAAGTATGATCAATCATCAGACAGAGTGTTTATCTTTGATGAACTGAGAGAGTATACACGAGTCATAAAATATAAACACACTCTGTGTCACATGTACAAATGGAATGGTGGAGTCTTTGGTCTTCGTGTGTGTGTGAATGTTACTTATTCTGCAGTGAAGCTGTCTCCTAGAGAAGCTGCAGATTACCTCTCAATGCTTTAAATAATGAGAATTGTGAACTGGCACACACAGAAATTGGAAAGAAAATAGCTTTTCGTGACAGGATGGAGGATAGCTTCAGTTACAGATACACACACACACTCGCACACACACATGCTTCAGTTACAGACAGAAAGACACACACACACATTCAGAAGATAGCTTCTGTTTGTTCATCTCAATCAACATAGGAGCAGCAGGCTGAGCTTTCTATATGTGTGTTCTGAGCAGTCCCTCCGTGTCAGAATCACACTCACCAACAGACCTGGGTTCAAATATTAATCAGGGTATTTCAATTACTTACATAGACATTTTGGAAGTAAGTATTTGGGAGAAAATAAAATGTATGCCATTTAGAGGAAATCATTTGAAAATACTCAAATACACAACAAAAATATATATTTTAAATGCCCATGTATTATTACAAAGTTTATTATGGTTTTGTGATTTAATATGTGTTTTTAGTTCTATTTGTTTTTAGATTTTTATTTGAAATTCAGTTTAGTTTCAGTTCGATTTCAGACTTGATTTACAAATGTTTTATTAGTTTTAGCGGGGATTAAATTCACATACATCTTAGCCAAATACATTTAAACTCAGTTTTTCACAATTCCTGACATTTAATCATGGAAAAAAATGTCCTGTCTTACGTCAGTTAGGATCACCACTTTATTTTAAGAATGTGAAATGTCAGAATAATAGTAGAGAAAACAATTTATTTCAGCTTTTATTTCTTTCATCACATTCCCAGTGGGTCAGAAGTTTACATAAACTCAATTGGTATTTGGTAGCATTGCCTTTAAAATGTTTGACTTGGGTGAAACGTTTTGGGTAGCCTTCCACAAGCTTCCCACAATCAGTTGGGTGAATTTTGGCCCATTCCTCCTGACAGAGCTGGTGTAACTGAGTCAGGTTTTTAGGCCAACTTGCTCGCACATGCTTTTTCAGTTCTGCCCACAAATTTTCTATAGGATTGAGGTCAGGGCTTTGTGATGGCCACTCCAATACTTTGACTTTGTTGTCCTTAAGCCATTTTGCCACAACTTTGGAAGTATGCTTGGGGTCATTGTCCATTTGGAAGACCCATTTGTGACCAAGCTTTAACTTCCTGACTGATGTCTTGAGCTTTTGCTTCAATATATCCACATAATTTTCCATCCTCATGATGCCATCTATTTTGTGAAGTGCACCGGTCCCTCCTGCAGTAAAGCACCCCAACAACATGATGCTGCCACCCCCGTGCTTCACGGTTGCGATGATGTTCTTCGGCTTGCAAGCTTCCCCCTTTTTCCTCCAAAAATAACGATGGTCATTATGGCCAAACAGTTCTATTTTTGTTTCATCAGACCAGAGGACATTTCTACAAAAAGTACAATCTTTGTCCCCATGTGCAGTTGCAAACCTTAGTCTGGCTTTTTTACGGCGGTTCTGGAGCAGTGGCTTCTTCCTTGCTGAGCAGCCTTTTAGGTTATGCTGATATAGGACTCGTTTTACTGTGGACATAGATACTTTTGTACCTGTTTCCTCCAGCATCTTCACAAGGTCCTATGCTGTTGTTCTGGGATTGATTTGCACTTTTCGCACCAAAGTACATTCATCTCTAGGAGACAGAACGCGTCTCCTTCCTGAGCGATATGGCGGCTGCGTGGTCCCATGGTGTTTATACTTGCATACTATTGTTTGTACAGATGAACGTGGTACCTTCAGGCGTTTGGAAATTGCTCCCAAGAATGAACCAGACTTGTGAAGGTCTCCAATTTTTTTCCGGAGGTCTTGGCTGATTTCTTTTGATTTTTCCATGATGTCAAGCAAAGAGACACTGAGTCTGAAGGTGTCTGAAGGTGGACCTTGAAATACATCCACAGGTACACCTCCAATTGACTCATATGATGTCAATTAGCCTATCAGAAGCTTCTAAACCTATGACATAATTTTCTGGAATTTTCCGAACTGTTTACAGGCATAGTCAAGTTAGTGTATGTAAACTTCTGACCCACTGGAATTGTGGATAGACATAACATCTCTGTATCTCTGTCATGATGGAATCTGTGAGAGCATTGGCAGCACCATTGAGGCCAGCTCAATATTGAAATAGTCAATTTTCTTCTCAAGTAAAATTCATTGGCTGATCCCTCTTGATGACCCGGCTGTCACGACTCCAATTGGGTCATTAAGTCATGTCAACCGGGTCATCAGGAGGGATCAGCCAATGAAGTTGGATGTTGACTAAATCAAAAAGGTGAAAGTGCTTAACAGCATTGCCCATGCTAACACAGGCTTTTGGCCACTAGAGGACTCCATACAATTCTACGGCCAGGTCAAAGGTTTGGTTAGGTTAAAATTCTAAATAAATCCTAATGTGACTTGGATTTAAAGGATATGCGCCTAGACTGGTGCAATAAATATGGTGGAAGGAAACTATTTGTTTTACTTTAGCATTAGATGTTAGAAGATTTAAGTACCTTTACCTTAATCTGACAGAATGAGAGGGGAAAAAACAACAAATGAAGTCATGGCCCATTTGATGTGTTATGTTTATGTAATATTAAACATGTATCACTGACTAACCCCTTCAAATAGCGTTAAGAACAACAGCTACAACAACAGCAAAAACATAAGCAATACAACACTTCTTCACAAATCTATCAGTTCAAAGTCAGTGTGTGTGTGTGTGTGTGTGTGTGTGTGTGTGTGTGTGTGTGTGTGTGTGTGTGTGTGTGTGTGTGTGTGTGTGTGTGTGTGTGCGTGTGTGTGTGTGTGTGTGTGTGTGTGCGTGCGTGCTTGCGTGCGTACGTGTGTGTGTGTGTGTGTTTCTGTTCAAGAAAACTATGCATTCCAGAGAGGTGGTTGTTTCGGTTTCTCAAGCCTGATGACAGTTGTCCACAGACTGAAAATATTCTCTCTATTCAGTATGTATGCGAAGTGCTGTCGCAGGACCTGTACCAACTGTTTTGCAACAGTAGTTGACTGCAAGTCTGCCTCAAGGTTGAGAAGGCACGGCACCACATCAGAGAGTGACTGGCTGTCAGTTTGAAGTTAGTCGGTATGAATTTTGCCAATGGCTTCAGAAACTTCACAAGCTGCTCTAGATTGCCCCTGTCACTGGTCAGTATGTTGGTCGTCGGGGATTTTCTAAAGGCTCCAGAAACTTCACAAGCTGCTCTAGATTGGCCCAGTCCCTGGTCAGTATGTTGGTCGTCGTGGATTTTCTAAAGGCTTCAGAAACTTCACAAGCTGCTCTAGATTGGCCCAGTCCCTGGTCAGTATGTTGGTCGTCGTGGATTTTCTAAAGGCTCCAGAAACTTCACAAGCTGCTCTAGATTGGCCCAGTCCCTGGTCAGTATGTTGGATGTTGTGGATTTTCTAAAGGCTCCAGAAACTTCACAAGCTGCTCTAGATTGGCCCAGCCACGCTCTGTGCTCACCCTCATATTTCTTCCCTGTTAGCTAGTGATAGCTAGTGATAGTGATGCACAAGCTAGGCCTATTTGAAACACCGGCATCTACTGGCAGCATTTACCCACAAAATTCAGATGCTTGAAAACCCCATTAGAAAAAAACTGTTTTGAAAACCCATTTGATTTTTGCTCAAAGTTTAGAAGAAAAAAACAAAAACTTATATTTTATTTTAGTTCATTTTGCAGTCAAAGATAATAGTTCCAGTATAGTTTTAGTTTTTCAAATGTTTCAGTTTACTAAATGATCTGTCCAATTTGAGTTATTATTTTATTTTCAGTTTTCATTTACTATAATAATCTTGATTTGAACCCAGGTCTGCACACCAACCCTGTTACCTTATTAGACATGGACTACACATACATATCCAGTGGTAGCCTACCTGAGATGATGGAGGCGTGTCTAAACTCTTCTGAGAATTCGTGGAGCTCATAGGGTGACATCTCATAGAAGTCCTCTCCTGGAATACAAACAAAAACATAGAGAGAGTGAGTGTGTGTAAAGTGTGTGTGTGTGTGTTAGAGAAAGTGAAAAAGAGAGAGACGGAGAGAAAGAAAGAGATATAAACAGGTATCAAGGCCTGTTTAGCATTGAGATTGAACCCAAGATAGCAGCCATCAAACAGTTAGAATATAACTTTAAAAAAAGCTAAGACATAAACCATTTCTTTTTCAATTCCAGGAACAATGTAGCCTAACTTTTAACAGTTGACTACACATTATCAAGCATTTACAGTAGACCTGACAAGACACATTCTATTCTGCTGGTGACTCGCCGATCGTGTGTGTGTGTGTGTGTGTGTGTGTGTGTGTGTGTGTGTGTGTGTGTGTGTGTGTGTGTGTGTGCGTGTGTGTGTGTGTGTGTGTGTGTGTGTGTGTGTGTGTGTAGAGGGGTATGGTACCTTAGGGGTTTAATAAAGCGGGTGACAAGGCTCCATGTTTATGTATGAGGCTCTGAAACAAGGTTTCTGTCTGTAAGACTGATTTCACCTGCAGCCATACATACTGTTACTGACTTAACCTCCTCTCCTCTCCTCTCCTCTCCTCTCCTCTCCTCTCCTCTCCTCTCCTCTCCTCTCCTCTCCTCTCCTCTCCTCTCCTCTCCTCTCCTCTCCTCTCCTCTCCTCTCCTCTCCTCTCCTCTCCTCTCCTCTCGTTTCTACTGCATCAAACCCATATCCTCTCCTATCCTGTGTTCTCTATCATCCCCCTCACCTGTTTCCTCCTCCTCCTACAACAACCCCCTCCCCCTGCCCACCTGAGAGGTATGTGTGGTCAGCATTATTTCAATCCTCCATCCTCACCTTGCCAGTCCCTGTACAGCTCAGCCCACCAATCCCATCACTAAGCAGATAGCTTATCCACCAATCTTTGGCCTCCTCATTGCTACTCTACATTCCAGAACACTTGCACTAACACACACACACACACACTTGACGAGTCTTTATTGCGGGGGCATTCAGATTACAGGTGGGTAATTTATGTAAAGTCGCTGTTTCGCTTCCAACACACCACCTTAGATTACGTGAGTGTCTCTCTCTCTCTCTCTCTCTCTCTCTCTCTCTCTCTCTCTCTCTCTCTCTCTCTCTCTCTCTCTCTCTCTCCCTCTCCCTGTGTGCCGTGGAGAGAGCTGCTGTTACTAGCTGACCACCTGCCTGGGTAAAAGAACGCTCAGTCAGAACTCCAGTCACGATGTATGGAGGTGGGGAAGGTAAACATAAAAGCTCACAACACTAATTTGGGTGTTAATGGTAACAATATTAGCATGTACATAACAGTTGTAACACAGGTAGTATTTGCGTGCTCTTGTGCTTTCCTGGTCTACACATTTACCTGTCTCCATGTTCTTTCAACTTCAGTTCTGGTCTATATTAGCTCAGTGTTAGTTCAATTCTAGTTCAAATTAGCTCAATGTTACTTCAAGGTTAAAATACTTGTGTGTGTGTGTGTCTGTGTGTGTGTGTGTGTGCGTGTGTTTGCGTGTCTATGCGTGCGTGTGTGTATGCGTGCATAGAGTGTGTGTATGTAGAGTGTGAGTGAGTAGAGTGTGAGTGCTGGTGTATAGGTGTGATTGCATGCGTGTTGTGGAGTAAGCTGAATTTGAGGCATGAGGAACTGCTGTAGCTGCACTCCTCTCTCTAGGCCTCCTCTCATCTTTCACTCCCTCTCATCCCCTTTTTAATTATTACTGACAATACAGAACACATACTCACCCACTCTTAATATACAGTGGGGCAAAAAAGTATTTAGTCAGCCACCAATTGTGCAAGTTCTCCCACTTAAAAAGATGAGAGAGGCCTGTAATTTTCATCATAGGTACACTTCAACACTTATGAAAGACAAAATGAGAAAAAAATTCCAGAAAATCACATTGTAGGATTTTTAATGAATTTATTTGCAAATTATGGTGGAAAATAAGTATTTGGTCAATAACAAAAGTTTATCTCAATACTTTGTTATATACCCTTTGTTGGCAATGACAGAGGTCAAACGTTTTCTGTAAGTCTTCACAAGGTTTTCACACACCGTTGCTGGTATTTTGGCCCATTCCTCCATGCAGATCTCCTCTAGAGCAGTGATGTTCTGGGGCTGTTGCTGGGCAACACGGACTTTCAACTCCCTCCAAAGATTTTCTATGGGGTTGAGATCTGGAGACTGGCTAGGCCACTCCAGGACCTTGAAATGCTTCTTACGAAGACACTCCTTCGTTGCCCGGGCGGTGTGTTTGGGATCATTGTCATGCTGAAAGACCCAGCCACGTTTCATCTTCAATGCCCTTGCTGATGGTAGGCTTTGTTACTTTGGTCCCAGCTCTCTGCAGGTCAGTCACTAGGTCCCCACGTGTGGTTCTGGGATTTTTTGTGCACCGTTCTTGTGATCATTTTGACCCCACGGGGTGAGATCTTGCGTGGAGCCCCAGATCGAGGGATATTATCAGTGGTCTTGTATGTCTTCCATTTCCTAATAATTGCTCCCACAGTTGATTTCTTCAAACCAAGCTGCTTACCTATTGCAGATTCAGTCTTCCCAGCATGGTGCAGGTCTACAATTTTGTTTCTGGTGTCCTTTGACAGCTCTTTGGTCTTGGCCATAGTGGAGTTTGGAGTGTGACTGTTTAAGGTTGTGGACGGGTGTCTTTTATACTGATAACAAGTTCAAACAGGTGCCATTAATACAGGTAACGAGTGGAGGACAGAGGAGCCTCTTAAAGACGAAGTTACAGGTCTGTGAGAGCCAGAAATCTTGCTTGTTTGTAGGTGACCAAATACTTATTTTCCACCATAATTTGCAAATAAATTCATTAAAAATCATACAATGTGATTTTCTGGATTTTTTTTCTTCTAATTTTGTCTGTCAAAGTTGAAGTGTACCTATGATGAAAATTACAGGCGTCTCTCATCTTTTTAAGTTGGAGAACGTGCACAATTGGTGGCTGACTAAATACTTTTTTTGCCCCACTGTACCTCCTCTCTCTCCATTTCTCCTCTCTTTCTTTTTTATCTGTCGTCTTCTCCTAATCAGTCAAGCTCTTTCTCACTCTCTCTTAATTCAATTCAAGGTGCATTATTGCCATGAAATACATTCTGCAAATGTTGTCTCCATCTCCCCCTCTCCCTTCCTCTCTGCTTTCCTTTATCTCTCTCCCTCTCTCTGTAGTGATGTGGGATTCTGAGTGTATCTGAGTCTGCTGCTTTGTGAGCTGAAATAAAGAGCAGCATGTAGTTAAACAAACAGGGGTCAGAGCGGTTAATACAGCTATTACTGTCAAGGAGAGAGAGAGAGAGCGAGAGAGAGAGAGAGAGAGAGACAGAGAGAGAGAGAGAGAGAGCAGAAAGAGAGAGAGTAAGAGAGAGTAGAAAGAGAGAGCGAGTAAGAGAGAGTAGAAAGAGAGAGAGAGTAAGAGAGAGTAGAAAGAGAGAGAGTAAGAGAGAGTAGAAAGAGAGAGAGTAAGAGAGAGTGTGAACGGATGGAGGAATGGAATAAGAGAGAGAGAGAGAGACAGAGAGAGAGAGGGGGTAGAGAGAGGGGGGAGAGAGAGAGGGAGAGAGAGAGAGAGAGAGTAGAAAGAGAGAGAGTAGGAGAGAGTGTGAACGGATGGAGGAATTGAATAAGAGAGAGAGAGAGAAAGAGAGAGAGTAAGAGAGAGTGTGAATGGATGGGGGAATTGAATAAGAGAGAGAAAGAGAGAGAGTAAGATAGAGTGTGAATGGATGGAGGAAGGGAATAAGAGAGAGTTGATTTAAAAAAAGCCTTCGAATCAATTTGGCATGAGGGTCTGCTATACAAATGGATGGAAAGTGGTGTTGGGGTTAAAACATACAACATTATAAAATCCATGTACACAAACAACAAGTGTGCGGTTAAAATTGGCAAAAAACACACAAATTTCTTCAAACAGGGTCGTGGGGTGAGACAGGGATGCAGCTTAAGCCCCACCCTCTTCAACATACATATCAACAAATTGGCGCGGGCACTAGAAAAGTCTGCTGCACCCGGCCTCACCCTACTAGAATCCGAAGTCAAATGTCTGCTGTTTGCTGATGATCTGGTGCTTCTGTCACCAACCAAGGAGGGCCTACAGCAGCACCTAGATCTTATGCACAGACCTGGGCACTGACAGTAAATCTCAGTAAGACCAAAATAATGGTGTTCCAAAAAAGGTCCAGTCACCAGGACCACAAATACAAATTCCATCTAGACACTGTTGCCCTAGAGCACACAAAAAACTATACATACCTTGGCCTAAACATCAGCGCCACAGGTAACTTCCACAAAGCTGTGAACGATCTGAGAGAAGGGCATTCTATGCCATCAAAAGGAACATCAATTTCAACATACCAATTAGGATTTGGCTAAAAATACTTGAATCAGTCATAGAGCCCATTGCCCTTTATGGTTGTGAGGTCTGGGGTCCGCTCACCAACCAAGACTTCACAAAATGGGACAAACACCAAATTGAGACTCTGCACGCAGAATTCTGCAAAAATATCCTCTGTGTACAATGTAGAACACCAAATAATGCATGCAGAGCAGAATTAGGCCGATACCCACTAATTATCCAAATCCAGAAAAGAGCCGTTAAATTCTATAACCACCTAAAAGGAAGCGATTCCCAAACCTTCCATAACAAAGCCATCACCTACAGAGAGATGAACCTGGAGAAGAGTCCCCTAAGCAAGCTGGTCCTGGGGCTCTGTTCGCAAACACAAACACACCCTATAGAGCCCTAGGACTGCAGCACAATTAGAACCAACCAAATTATGAGAAAACAAAAAGATAATTACTTGACACATTGGAAATAATTAACAAAAAAACAGAGCAAACTAGAATGCTATTTGGCCCTACACAGAGAGTACACAGCGGCAGAATACCTGACCAAAATTAAAGAAAGCTTTGACTATGTACAGACTCAGTGAGCATAGCCTTGCTATTGAGAAAGGCCGCCGTAGGCAGACATGGCTCTCAAGAGAAGACAGGCTATGTGCTCACTGCCCACAAAATGAGGTGGAAACTGAGCTGCACTTCCTAACCTCCTGCCCAATGTATGACCATATTAGAGAGACATATTTCCCTCAGATTACGCAGATCCACAAAGAATTTGAAAATAAATCCAATTTTGATTAACTCCCATATCTACTGGGTGAAATTCCACAGTGTGCCATCACAGCAGCAATATTTGTGACCTGTTGCCACGAGAAAAGGGCAACCAGTGAAGAACAAACACCATTGTAAATACAACCCATATTTATGCTTATTTATTTTATCTTGTGTCCTTTAACCATTTGTACATTGTTAAAACACTATATATAAATAATATAATAATACCATTTTTATTGTTTATTTCACTTTATATATTCACTTTATATATTATCTACCTCACTTGCTTTGGCAATGTTAACACATGTTTCCCATGCCAATAAAGCCCTTGAATTGAATTGAATTGAGAGAGAGAGGAGAGAGAGAGAGAGAGAGAGAGAGAGAGAGAGAGAGAGAAAGAGAGAGAGAGAGAGAGAGTACAGTAGGGTGATGAGTGAAGCTAGCAGAATAAGATAATGGTTACTTTTAATTACCTACGTTGTGTGCCTGTGTGTGTAATGAGCGAGCTGTGTGTGTATGTGTGTGTAATGAGCGAGCTGTGTGTGTATGTGTGTGTAATGAGCGAGCTGTGTGTGTGTGTGTGTGTAATGAGCGAGTTGTGTGTGTGTGTGTGTGTGTGTGTGTGTGTGTGTGTGTGTGTGTGTGTGTGTGTGTGAGTTCTTAGTGGGTCTTTCTTCTCTAGCTCAGCTGCATACTGAGTAGTTTCTCAACTCTCTCCTGAGGGACCGCCACACAGTGCACAGTTTTGTTCTAGTCCAATACAGACTCTAAATCACCACACACACACACACACACACACACACACACGTTCTCACCGTCTTTTTCTGACTATCTTGTCTTTGGATTGTTTTAATCATTTCTCTGATGAATCGCTGTTCCTTTTTGCTCTATTGTGTGTGTGTATTTTCTGACAGAACAAAAAAGTGAGTATACAGAGAACAACAGTGCCATTCCTCAGTGGCACAGCACTAATCTGCCTCAGACTGACTCATTAGCGCTGCATGCTAAATACTTCCCTGATTAGTTTGAATGGCAAATTAGTTATTTATTTGCCCAAATGCTACATACCCCAGTGATTAGCTTGTAGGCTAAATACCTGAGTCAATACTAAATGAGTATCGATTAGCCTGCCCAGGATGCTAAAAGCATGAATTATCCTTGTTGATGTGTTTGCCTGCACGCTAAGTACCTGAGTCAATACTAGAAACCTGAGATTAGCTTGATCGCTATATACCTGAGTAGGAATCATTAGAGTGAATGGGGAAAAGCTGATTTATTAGTTTGGAAGTGTTGGCAGTACCAAGCTGCTCTTTGTTCCCCAATTTGTCGCAGAGAATAATACCTAATGAATCATGCTCTCTCTCTCTCTGTGTGTGTGTGTGTGTGTGTGTGTGTGTGTGTGTGTGTGTGTGTGTGTGTGTGTGTGTGTGTGTATGTGTGTGTGTGTGTGTGTGTGTGTGTGTGTGTGTGTGTGTGTGTGTGTGTGTGTGTGTGTGTGTGTGTGTGTGTGTGAGAGAGAGAGAGATCGGGCTCAGTCCAGTCAGTCTAATTAGCACTTAACACAAAGAGCCGTCCAATGATGGACAAGAGCTGTGAACGACAGCCAATCAGAGCTAACCCTAATTAAGCAATCAGTGTGGGACTGGCTGCTTCTAATTCCTGAAAAGACTGTGTGTGCTTACATTATGTGTCAAACTAAATGACCAGATTAGATGCAACAAATAAAAGTTATCATCTGTGTGATGACACACCTGCAACCAAGATGGTCCTAAACAATCAAAACAATTTATTCATTACAAGACAGGATGGCCCACTGATTAAGAGCAGTTACTCAGGCCATTAGAAACAGTAATAACACTGTGAATATATGGCTGCTATTTAAACACATCTGTTATGTTTTTATTTGAAATGCAGAACACCTGGAAGGAGTAGGTGTGTCCAAACCTTTGACTGGTACTGTATATATATAAACGTTTTGACAAGCGGTCACGGGTGTCGTTGGAAGTAGACCAAAGTGCAGCGTTGTGAGCATACATTTCATTTTATTTTCAAATGTCGCCAACAAAACAACAAACGAAAGAAACAACCGTGAAGTTTACGGGGCTAAGTGCCACAAACAAAGTCAACTATCCACACTGAAAGGAGGGAAAAAAGGGCTACCTAAGTATGATTCCCAATCAGAGACAACGATAGACAGCTGTCCCTGATTGAGAACGATACCCGGCCAAAACATAGAAATAAAGAAACCTAGAAAACAAAAAATAGAATGCCCACCCCACATCACACCCTGACCTAACCAAATAGAGAAACAAAACGGCTCTCTAAGGTCAGGGTGTGACACACACGTACTCATTCAAGAGTTTTTCTTTATTTTTTTGCATTGTAGAATAATAGTGAAGACATCAAAACTCTGAAATAACACATGGAATCATGTAGTGACCAAAGAAGTGTTTATATTTTATACTTGAGATTCTTCAAAGTAGCCACCCTTTGTCTTGATGACAGCTTTGCACACTCGTGGCATTCTCTCAACCAGCTTCATGAGGTAGTCACCTGGAATGCATGTCAATTAACAGGTGGGCTTGTTAAAAGTGAATTTGTGGAATTTCTTTCCTTCATAATGCGTTTGAGCCAATCAGTTGTGTTGTGACAAGGTAGGGGTGGTATATAGAAGATAGCCCTATTTTGTAAAATACCAACTCCATATTATGGCAAGAACAGCTCAAGTAAGCAAAGAGAAATGACAGTCCATCATTCCTTTAAGACATGAAGGTCAGTCAATATGGAAATATTCAAGAACTTTGAAAGTTTCATCAAGTGCAGGTGCTAAAACCATCAAGTGCTATGATGAAATTGGCTCTCATGAGGACCGCCACAGGAAAGAAAGACCCAGTGACCTCTGCTGCAGAGGACAAGTTCATTAGAGTTACCAGACTCAGAAATTGCAGCACAACTAAATGCTTCACAGAGTTCAAGTAACAGACACATCACAACATCAACATCAAAAAGGAGACCATGAATCAGGCCTTCATGGTCGAATTGCTCCAACTGCTTTTAAATTCTAGTAAAACTAAGTGCATGCTCTTCAACCGATTACTGCCGCACCCTCCCGCCTGACTAGCATCACTACTCTGGACGGTTCTGATCTGGAATATGTGGACAACTACAAATACCTAGGTGTCTGGTTAGACTGTAAACACCTTCCAGACTCACGTTAAGCTTCTCCAATCCAAAATTAAATCTAGAATCTGCTGCCTATTTTGCAACAAAGCCTCCTTCACTCATGCCACCAAACATACCCTCGGAAAACTGACTATCCTACCAATCCTTGACTTCGGCGATGTAATTTACAAAATTGCCTCCAACACTCTACTCAGCCAATTGGATGCAGTCTATCACAGTGCCATCCGTTTTATCACCAAAGCCCCATATACTACCAACGACTGCAACATGTATGCTCTCGTTGGCTGGCCCTCACTACATGTCCGTTGCCAAACCCACTGGCTCCAGGTCATCTACAAGGCTTTGCTAGGTAAAGCCCCACCTTATCTCAGCTCACTGGTCACCATAGCAACACCCACCCGTAGCACGCGCTCCAGCAGGTATATTTCACTGGTCATCCCTAAAGCCAACCCTTCCTTTGGCCGCCTTTCCTTCCAGTTCTCTGCTGCCAATGACTGGAACGAATTGCAAAAATCTCTGAA